>NC_141159.1:74836394-75136394 GCF_053477565.2 Lygodium microphyllum
CTATTTCAACAACTGCCTTAAAAGATTTGAAGTGCTCAAACACATCACTCTTTTCTAAAGTGAACATTCGGCCAACTCTACTTCCCTTTGCGAACAACCTGCACTTATATCACTAAAGTTTTCTACAAAACAACCTTTTGCATTGAATCAAACCTACAACCCTTGCTCTACCATTTGGCCAACGGACACTAGATTCTTTGTAATTGATGGCATATGTAATACATCTGTCAGGCTCTTTGTCTGGCCATCATACAAGGACAAGGGAACCTTTCCAATGTGTGAAATTGGGTGACATGAATCATCACCCATCTGCACATAACCTGGATTTTGTAAGTCCTACATCTCTCCAAACCATTCAACATGGTCATATGATTAGATGAATTTGAATCAACATACCATACATCATCATGTGTCCCCTTTCCTGTAACTGCATTCATCATATGTTGCATAACAAACAGACACTCATTTTTGTCTTCATTCTGTCATCGTGAAGACGATGCAAAGTTTCCTTGCTATAACTTACCACTGCGAATATCATCCTTCTTAGCATAGCAATGGGCTGCAATATGGGTTATTTTGCCACAATAATGGCAAACAATAGCAAAATTTCGAGAACCTCTATTTTTTCATCCACCTCTTTCTCTAGATCTCACCCTACCTCTAAAGTTTCCTCAGCCTCTTGAAACCCGCATTTCACTAAATTATTGATTGAACCTATTTTGCTAGTTACCGCTAGCATGTCCCATACCATGGCCTCTCAAAGAGGATCTACCACATCCCCTTCTTGAACTTGAGTAAAATGCTTGAACCTATTCACCATTTTTTTTAGATGAGGCACCCTGCATATTGATCTCTTCAATAATCATGAGAGAGATAAACTCATCAAAATCTGGAAATGGCTTCCATACATATACTGAAGTAACAAATGATTTCCATGCCTTCTCATTATTGAGAAGCTCGACAAGAAAAACTACCCATCATGGAAGTTCTGTGTGATGAACTTCCTCATTGGAAAGGGCCTTTATGAGTTTGTTTCAGGTGAAGAAAAGGAGCCAGAGCTAGATATCCCTCCGACTGCGGATGAATTAAAAGCATGGAAAGAATGGAATGCAAAAGACAAAAAGTTGATGTACTTGTTATCTACAGTTGATAATACGATGTTGGGACATATTAGGAATGTAGAAACTTCACATGCATCTTGGACAATTTTTGAGAACATGTTTTCAGTAAATATAAAGGCACAAAAGATTCAACTCAAGCAAGAGTTGAATGCCTTGAAGAAAGGGAAAATGTCTATCAATAAGTATGTGTTGAAGGTGAGGAGCATTGCAGATGCTTTAGCAGCAATTGATGCAATGCCTGATGATGATGATTTGGTTGGGATTTCCACTGTTCTCTGCCATTATCACAAATAAGGATACAACACAGTAAGCTAGTCTTCTGCAATCTTTCACATCACGTGCACAACACTACACCAAGCAACCTTTTTCACATTGACTGCTCAATAGTACATGTAATTTGCAACCTGTTTGTAGATAAACCTTATGTTTGCTTCCTGCAAACACCTCAAAAATTACAGATTCGCAATCTGTAACATGTGCACCCACTTTCGTTCAATATAATCGAAATCAGTGTACCTTGAAACTATTGTCTATGACCTTGTAGCTCTAAAACGAGGCCTGAAACGGCCTCAGACCCCCAAAATAACTACGGGAAAGCCCTAAAGGGTCAACTTCCAAAATATACAGTGCTCTACTTGCACACCAAATCTCATAGCAATCTGAGATTTTCACTCCACCCTACTTCCAATGCCTCCACAAGCACTATCCAAGAGAGAGAGTGGAAGAATGGAAGAGCTTCTTACCCGTTGATTACTTGCTCAAACCTTGCTTCTTCTCCTTCACTTCGGCCTTCAAAATCAACCTCTCTTAATGGCGCAACTCCGATACCATGTCAAGAATCGCGTGATGGGGGGATTTGCTTGACCTGCTGTGCTAAACACACACTATATACACAAGAGAAAGCTCACTCAAGAACACAAGAAGAGAGATGGAGGCCAAAACATTGTCTTGCTTATTTTTCTTCTTCTTCCACATACTATACTATGTACATAAAGTATAGATAAGATACAACATAAAGGAATATGGCCTTCTAAGTCAAACAATGCATAATTGACTACACTAATCAATTGGCACTATATCTTTGCCAGCTGTAGGTAGGTGTAACAAACTAAATATAATAAGTGATAAGTTAGTGGCCATGTGAGTGCCATAATGACCACCAACATGCTAAGTGTAGATGTGCGGGACCATCTAGCCAGGCGGTCCATCATCAATGTTCGCACGTGTTGAGCTTCTTATCTCAACATATGGGGCTCAGAGTGATCAAGCTTGAGAGTGGCATGTGAGTAGTGCCTTGGGCCATTTGGGCCTAAGGGATCCATATCGAGGCATTTCTCTTATAGTAGCCTTGCGTATGCAAGAGGGCTTTAGGAACCCATCTTGTCTTGATCATACTTTGATTTCTATAACTACTCGTGGGTTTAGAGTTTCTTGTGTCAGGAGGATGTGAGTGTCTACTCCTAGGCGGCAGTTATGGTTGTTTAGGCCTCCATTGAATTTTTAGGCTGTTGGGCCTTAACTTTTGTTGCTGTGAGTAGTGGCTCATGAGATTCGGTGGATGGTGGCCGAGTACTACCCCCCTCCGTAGACTTGGCTGCGAGTATTTGTACTTGTGGCCTTGCGGATTTAGATGAGGATGCATAAACCTTGTTGAAGGCTATAACAATGGGGATGTTGCCTATGTCAAGGTGGATGCACTGTGACTCATAATTTACGTTGCATTGAGTTTGCTTCTTGAAGGTTCACCCTAGCAGCGACTCCGTCCTTGCGTCTTTAGTGTTTGGAAACATGTAAAAGATCATTGCTATAGTCTCAAACTCGATAGCAATAAACAGCTCTGCACTTGCTGAGAAGTGTGTATGAGCGGTCCCCATATGGATTTAATTTGGCACTAGTGGGCTGTAGTGTGGTTTACCAAGCTGGGTTCGTTGATCGTGAGTTAAGACATTGAAGTTTGCTCCCTCATCGATCAAGGCATTGAAAGCACATATTTGCTTGGCAATGACCGTGATGTGGAGGTATGCGGGTATTACGGTTTCCTCATCCTCATCATTAATTTCCGTGATTGTGGCAACTCATACTTTAACAGGGGGTTCTAATAATGGTGGCTCATGCAACAAATGCGTGGGATTGTAGTACTTCTTAATGCAAATGCCATTGAAGAAGCCTATGCCCTCGCCATTTAGAGTCTCAAGCTCAATGTTGCCAGTTCGCCTGATTGTACGAACTTTGAAAGGCCCAAGATCTCTAAACTTCATTTTCTGCTTGTGTCCTTTAACTAAGCACAGGAGCACTAAGTCGCCCTGTTCAAAGTCGCATTGCTTGACATGCTTGTCAAACCAACTTTTGGGTCATGCCTTCTCTCATATGAGCACATGAGTAGCTAGAAGGCGAGTCTCCGAGAGGCATTCAAGTTCAACTAGGTGTTACATCCATGTCTTCTTTCCCTCCCATCGTTCTTGAAGTGCTATTCTTAGGCTAGGAATGAAGAACTCTACTGGTAGAATTGGATCAATTCCATAGGTCAACCTAAAGGAAGCCTGACTGACAACCATTTTATAAGCTGTACGGTAAGCCCACAATATTGCCATCAACTTGTTATCCCAGTCGCTGCGTGAGGTAGAGACTACTTTAGTCAAGACGTTTACAAGGATCTTATTTGTGGATTATGCGTGCCCGTTTTTCTGAGGGTAGTATGGAGAGGATTTTTGATGGATGACCAGGAAGGTGGATAGAAGATGCACTATCAGTTCATTGATGAAGTGTGTGCCCTGGTCACTAACTATTTCAATGGTGTAGTTGAATCATGAGATCACCTACTCCCATAAGGACTTGGTAGTCGTTCTAGCATCATTCTTTTATGCCGCTCTCGCTTTTGCCCATTTTGTTAGGTATTCTGTGGCCAAAATGATATATTTGGCCTGTGAGTATTGTGTCGCAGGACTAATGGGTCCTATGAAGTCAATCCCCCATTTTTCAAAGGGTTGTCGTGTAACGATTGGGATCAACTCTATTTGATCCTTGCGAATTGGGACCTTTGTCCATTGACACTCATCACAATGCTTGACAAATCATGCTGCATCGTGAAAAAATGTGGGCCACCACAGTTGAGAGTGCAGCACCTTGTGGGCCGTCGTGTCTCCACTAAAGTGCCCTCCAGCAATCCCACCATGCACCTCTGCAAGCATATCGTGCATCTCATGCTTGCATATGCATCTACGCAACAACTTGTCTTGCCCTAACCTATATAGTTGGCCTATTATCAATTGATATGGTTGAATTTTGAGGATAAGTTGCCTAAGTCAGGATTTTTCTATTGATCACTTAGGCAGTCCATGCTCCAGCACTTGGACAATGTCATCTACCCAATATGGTGTTAGATCATCCTTGAATAAATCTCTCTCACTGGAACGGTTAAATAGATGGGCATCTGGCAATTCATCAGTAATGCCTTGTCCAACGACCTCTCCCGTGGGGATTCGTAATATGTGGTCAGCCATGTAGTGCTATTTTCCCTTTCGTACAACCACAAAGAAGTCGAATTCTAAAAGCAGAAGGAGCCATCGAGCTATGCATCTTGTAGTGCAAGGTTTGCTTACTAGGTATAGCAAGGCTTGATGCTCCACAAAGAAAGTAAAAGGCGTAGCCAACAGATAATGCTGAAACTTCTTTACAGCAAATACCATGGCTAAACCCTCTCTCTCACAGTCGTCAAGTTACTCATTTCAGTCTCAGTGAGTTGTCTGCTAGCAAAGCTCACTGGATAGTTGAGGTTGTGTTCACTAGGTTGGCATAACATTGCCCCCGTGGCAAATTTCAATGCATCTATATACACATGGAAGGTAATGGTCCAATCTCGGGCTTGTAGAATTAGTGCAGTAGTCAGAGATTTTTTCAATTTCTCATACGCTCATTGGCATGCTTCAGTCCATTGGAAGGCAATCAACAGCTTGTACAAAGGTCTAGCAATCAATGCATAGCTCAGCACAAACCATCGATAGTTGATTGGGGCTGAAAGATCCACAATAACCTTGACTTTCGAGAAGTCAGTGGCAATGCCATTCTTCGACACCATGTGCCCTAGGATGCATCCATGTTTCACCCAGAATTGGCACTTTAAGGGGTTCAGGGAGAGACAATATAAGTGACACTGCTCAAAGATTGCTCGAAGTTTGTCTAAGTGTTCTCTTCAAGTCGAGTGAACACACAATTCATCCACAAAGACCTCCAATTCCTTGTGAAGCATGTCTTTAAATATGGTGCACATGAGGCGTTGAAAGGTGGCTAGGGCATTAGTCAACCCAAAGGACATGACTATGTAAGCAAAGACGCCCCACTCCATGGCGAAGGCAGTCTTATGCATGTTGGCAGGATGCACTTGCACCTGATTGTTTCTAGAGAAGCCATCTAGAAAGCTGTAGGCCTCTTTTCCCGCCACTCTTTCGAGCATGTGCTTGGTGTATGGCAATGGGTAGTTGTCTCTCTTAGTGGCAGCGTTCACCTTCTTGTAATTGACGCACACTCTAATATTTCCATTTTCTTCATCACTATGGGCGACACCCAGTCTATGTGCTCAATTTTGTAAATAAATCCTACTCTCATTAGCTTGTCAATCTCCTCTTTGACTGCATGAGCATGTTTTGGATTCATCGGGTATGGTCGCTGCTTGACTGGCATTGCATCTGACATCATGGGTATGTTATGAGTCACTACACTTAGATCTACCCCCTTAAGCTCTTCTAAGGACCAAGCGAACACGTCTATATACTCTCACAAGAGAGCAACAAGACTCGTCTCCTCTTCCTCAGTCAAGTCATTGGCAATAAACACCAGTCAGGGTGTATCCCCTTCCTGTACTAGGTTCACCTCCTTGACCGACCTTGGCTGGTCCCTCGATGGGCTCACTCGTTTGCCCTTGGCGTTTGGCACCCAACAGGATTACTACCCTATCACCCTTCTTGAATTTCGTAAATCTCTTTGGGAGATCCTGTAGCTTTCTTTGCTCTTTTGTTTGCATGCCCCTAGGTAGCTTTGCCTTTTCTTCCTTCAACTGTCTGCACCTCAGGTGGATAGGTAGGTCCCCCTTAGTGCATCTAGACTTGAATGGTCTAGGTTTTTCTGGGTCGCTATCTAAGCTTCCTTCTGACTCAAAATCAAACTCATTGTTTTTACTAGAAGAGGTGGTTTCTCCTGGTGGTCGCGGCTCAGAGGGTGACTCTGTTCTAAGCATTGGTGTCTACCTGGTTGGGTTAGGCTTGTTTGTTCGAAATCTATGGCTCTTATGTTTTCCAACCAAGCATGGTCACAATCCATGCACCTGACCACTTGCTCTATCTTAAAGACACTCTTTTTTTGTGGCTTGGAGTCCACTCCTATCTGTTCTATTTCTCATCCCTAAGTGTCGTATTCCACCGTGTCTATCTCATCCTCACTTTCGTCACTGAAAGAATGACAGTCTTTGTACTCATCATGGGAGTCATCTTTGTCCGACTGCTCATTGTCTCCTTGGTTTTGGTATATCTCTTGTCTCTGATCAGGGACTAGGGCCCAATTGTACATGAGGTTTAATTCATACACCCCGGTCCATTGCCACCTTGGTTTGTCCAATAGATCTTGGAGTGGCTTGAAGTTTGCCGCTAGATTGCTAGCTAGCTTTCCAATCAAATATTTCAGAATCTGTTGGAGTTCCCTCTTGTTATTTGGCACTTGAAATGTGACAGGTTTAGGTCGCCCACGAAGGGTTCCTGCCATCATGCAAACTGGTACAGAGGGTGTGTCTTTTGACTTACCAACTATCTTGATAGCTTGCTTGTATGCCTCATGATCTGAGAATAGCAAGTCAATCATAGCAAGGCCATGCATCTAGTCTCGCTCATCCTTCGGGCATGGGATATAGTTGGTCAAGGGCCCATAGGACTGCTTGACTTGAGTGTTACCTTTAAGCATCATGGAGATGGCATCCAAGTCGACTGGCAAGGTCTTCCAAGTGTCCATCTCTATCCTCACAGCTTCCATTCTATTGCCAAGGAAGATTAAGTTGTTACCCTAAACTTCGATGACTCTAGCATCGCGCATCTAGGGTCAGCCTAATAGGATATCATAGTCCACTCCCTTCATGACTATAAAGTCAACCGAAAACTGGATGCCTGTAATTTTCACCAGTCAATTTTTAAGTACCCCAAATGGTTTCACTCTCCTACCATTTGCTAGTGTGACATTGAACTTGGCAGTCTCGACAAGCAAGTTTTCACAATTCTGAAGCACCGCATGGCTCAGTACACTAACCCCCGCTCCTGTGTCGATGATCCCCTTCCTCGTTGTGTCACCTAGGGCTAAGATAGGTAAGACTACATGTATCTTGATACCTTCCCAAAAAACATTAATGTGCAAGGACTTAGACACAGAGTGCAGTATCAAACTCAATATTTGTGTTTCTGCATCATGGTCGTGCAGGTCTGTAGTAGCTTGCTCTCATGATCCTTCAACCCACTTCTTCAGGTCTTGCCATAGGGTGGAATGCTACCTAAGCATGTCTCCTAGGCTCAGTGTCATAGGGATGGTCACTAACATGGTAAGGAGGTTGTTGGTGGCTACTCGTCTCTCTCCTATTCCAAATTGTCCTAGCCAATGGCCGTTCCCTTCACTTTCTCGATAGCATCTAGTTGGCACTTTGGATGTGGGTATTCCCATACCTTAGCACTTTCCTTTTTGGCCATCTTAGGAGCTAAGGTTTTTGCTTCTGTGTCAATGACCTTCTTTCCAGTAGGCAGAGTCGTGGCACTCTTAGTTTTTAGTGTGATATTAGATTTGGGTTTCTTCTTTCTCTGTCTACAGCTCTTCTTCCTGATTGAGGCTGCATCAAGTTGCTAGGCCTTGGTAACGATATGCCAGCCTGCTTCCTTTGTGCTCGGGTCATGACACACAATGGGATAGGTGTGGCCTCCCCATCGAGGTTCTTGATGCCAAGCAGCCCCAATGGGACAGATGGCACGTTGGTTGCATTTGAGAATGGTTTTTTCTTGGGACAGTCATCAATGAAGAGATGAGTGATTCAGAACTTAGGACACCTTAGGTCTGCCTTATCTCTATTTGGTTGCTCCCTTTCAGGACAACGTGATGAGACCACCCCTAGATGACGGCAAGTCCAACATGTGACTTGATCCTATGTCTGCCCTCCTAGGCCTCTACCTCGGCCTCTTCCTAATGCCATCACTGGTACTAGTTGATAGTCCATAAGGACTGTGTCGCCCTCATTGTCATGTGATACGTATGGGGATACGTAAGTATCCTCCTCATTTGGCTCCTCCATGTAGTGGACTAGAGCATCACTCGGTGGATGAGTCATGTAGAGACCAGGCAGTTTGGGTATGCCTGTAGGGTTTTATGAACAAATCTACCACAATTAGCACAAGGTCGTGACCTAGGGTCTTGACACTCGGCTGGCAAGTGGTTTTCGCCATAGTACACACATTAGACATGTGGGCGCGTTGGTCGTCTCAAGATATCCTATAGTTTGGCTATCTCTATTTTTGCCTCAGCTAAGTTTTGGTTTGTCTCAATGGCTTTACCTTTGTCTTGGGCCTTTGGACTTGATCGTTCACTAGAGGTTGACTCTCTCTCTGAACTCTGAGAGTTGGTCTCTTCTGAATTTGAGCTCCTAGAGCTCTGCTCTTTCAGCTGGTCGTCTACTCGAATGGCCTCTTCAAACACCCTAGCTAGCGAGTCTCGCTGCAAGCTCAAGTTGCCTGCGAAGGCCTTATAAAGCTCCTCACTCCGTACTTCACTGATAAACACTGTGGAAACTACTCTTTCAGTAGGTTTTTTGCCCATGGGGATTCTCTTGAAGAGGCTCCTCACATGGGTGACATAATCGCAGATGTCGTTTTTCTCTTTCTGGGTGACATTCATTAGTCTTACTAGTATATTTTCAGAGTATTCAGGCTCGGAGAATCCCTTGATGAAGAGGTTTTTTAGGCCGTTAAAGTCCACTCGTTATCCAACATCTAGACTCCTATACCATGTCCTACCCTTGTTGCCTAAGCAAAGCTCGAATGCTTGAGAGCATTGAGTCAAGTCGGTGAGGCCGTTGGCCTCGCAAACTTGATCAAATTGCTCTACAAATCTGTATGGATTGTCGTGGGGTTGGTACTTATTGAGTTGCTTTGCAATAATTGGGATTTTAGACTGGCCCTTAGAGCGTTGGTTTGCTCCTAATCTTGCTAGTAATGATGTCGCTAGTGCTATAGCACTTTGCTCTGTGTTGTCGAGCAGTCACTTCATGAGAAGCTCACTCAATCTCAAGTCTCCTTCCATGGCTCTCTCACGATTGGTTGGATTCCCACTTTCTAGGTTTAGCACCCGCTATACCTCACACAATTCTACGTTCTGCCTTAAGCTCATAGCACATTGGTCTTGGTTGTATTTCACTATGCCTTGCAGTGCCTTTTGGGCTAGCTTCCATTCATCTTCCAAGTTTGTTATGATGGTCTCTGTCGTTCTGTCGTGGTGCTCATACTAAGCGTGCGTATTATAGCTGCTCTCACTAGCCACTGAATTGCCTCTAGAAAAACTCCTAAGTCGAGTTCCTCATTTGGCATGCGGTCTGAGCTTTCCTTTGACATGATTGCATTCTCATGATCCACCAAGCTATCGATCAGGTTGAGCAAGTTGGTCAGATCCACTTCTCTAGTGCCGCTTGCTTGGTCCTACTCTGTGCTTTGGTTGTCCATCTATGTCTTGGGATCTTCTCCTATTGGTGGGTTTCTTGAGGTTTTTATCTGAGTGAGTCCCTTGACTTATTGCATCCAATTCTCAATTTATCTCTACTCAGTATGTGTGTGTGTTCTTTCCCATGCACTTGTGCTCAATTAGGCTTTCAACTGTCCTTAAGTGTACTTCAGGTGTGGAAATTCAGGGTGAGTGTGGAAAACAAGTATCTAGGCAGCTTACGGACTCTCACTTCGTTTTAGGCCTGATAGGCTTGTTGACCCACATTGGGCCATCTTGCCAGGTTTTAGGGTTTCTCGCTGCGTTGTCTTACTCATGTCAGGTTTGTTCAGGGTCTTTGGCTCAATTGGCTGTCGCTAAGGACTCTCGGTCTTGCAATAGCCTACTCAAGCTACTAAGTGACTTTGTCCTACAAATTTGCCTATTCCCTGTGCTAGAATTGAGTTCCGCGCATCGGGAGGACTCATGAAGATTTACGTGGCCGCGGGTCCGGTCTAATT
Organism: Lygodium microphyllum; assembly: GCF_053477565.2. Lineage (NCBI taxonomy): Eukaryota > Viridiplantae > Streptophyta > Polypodiopsida > Schizaeales > Lygodiaceae > Lygodium > Lygodium microphyllum. The sequence goes on from NC_141159.1 coordinate 74,846,743, forward strand.
TTTTGAAAATTTGGAAAAATCTTGACTTGGTCCAACTCGTCCAAATTGCAAGGGCCAAGTGTGTTGCTCAAATGAGCCGAGTTGTAGTAGTTGAGGGCCGAATGGGGAGCTCAAAGGATAGGGTGGTTCGGATGAGGTTATTCAGATGGGCCAAGGAGATTCACTCGGACGGGTGGAGGGGGCTTGATCGGACGGGCAGAGGGGGCCTATTCAAATGGGTTGAGGCACATGGCCAAGGGCCGAGTTTCAATATGGCCAAGTGGGTTTGTTTGTACGGGCCAAGTTGCGAGTCGGCTGAGAGTAAGTGGGCCGAGGGTTGATTCTTGGACTTGGCCTGGGAACTGGTCACTCAGACAGGCCGAACGGTGCAAGACGACGGTAGCGAAGGCACTAATTTGCTCGAATCTTGCTACACATGCAATCATATCACACAAGAGCTTCCACATCAGTACCAAGGCATAAGGGGAAGGGATTGATATACCTAGAATGTGTAGTCGACTCCCTGGCGGCAAGATCAAATCGAATCTCCAAGAGCTCTCTCTCTCTCTCTCTCTTAATGTCAGGGCATGGAATGAGCTCTTCCTTGACCTATTGGCTCTTAAACCCCTTCTTGGGTAAAGTTTTGATGTCCCCAATCACTTACTTGCTGACATTAAGAATCCCAAGAACTCTTTTTTCCTCTTTTTGCATGATTTGTGCCCTATTTTGCCCTGTTTTATAGCAACAAACCCTACGCTTTTCCGATCCAATTTCCTAATCCTAACCTATGCTAAATGCAACAAGGATCGAAGGCAAAAAACTGAAATGACTTCTACATATTTTCCAATCATCAAACCAACAAAATAACCCAAGATACTTACTTGTTTCGAAGATTAAAAAACCCAACTTCCTACCTATCTCAAGCTCCGTTTTGGGGATGAATCCCTTACTTTGATGCTCCATATGAGGTGCGCAAGTTCTCAAGCATGAACCCGTTGGTCCCGGCAACAGAATCAAAATATGGGAGCTATCGCTCAACTGCCAAGACCCACGGACCGCTTATTGCTTCAAGCGTTCCAAGCGAGCTCTCATGGCTATCTCTCACCTAGCCGATGCGCCGTCGATCCTCTTGGGGTGTAGTGAGCTTACGTTGATGCCGAAATGGGTTGCCTCCTCTCTCGCACACGCTGATAGCTCTATGATCCTAGATGCTAGCTCCAGCATCCTCAAGCCTCCTTCATCTCCAAGGTCCATCTACCATGGTGGCGCACGTGAGGAAAGGGAAGAGAAGAGAAGAGAGAAGAAGAGAGAAGAGAAGATGGTGAAGAACTTCACCCTCTTGATCCCTCACTCCCACTCACTCACTGACTCCCTCCCTCAAGAGCACACACACAAGCAAGGTGAAGAGAAGAAGAGAGGACTCTTATTAGCCACACACCAAAGAATGAGCTTCAATTCACTTTTTGAACTTTATATATACAAACCTAAAATCCCATGGGCACCCATCCCTTTTTATATGACCAACCATTGTGGCAAGGTCACTTTTTCTAATTCCCTCTTCTTGCTTTATGCCCCAAACCTATGTCCGTCTATTCTTTTACAAATGACATAGGAGGGAGTCTGGCGCTCTTTTACACAAGTTTTTAGAGCTTTTTGAGATGCCTTTCATTTAAAATTGTGCTTTTTGCCCCAGCTTAACTTTAGGAACTGCCTCTACGCCTTTGCTCATTTTCCATCATTTTTTTGCTTTTTTCGTAATTTGTCCGCCATCTCAAATTGGGGTTAACACCTCTATATCACGTGCGTTCAAGGCCTATTTATAAATATCCTTATCTATGAATTTTTTATTTATAAAACATAATCCTTTTCTATTCAATCTATAACTAACCCCTTTATATGAGACCCTTTTGTATGTAAAAAATGTGTAAAAATGGTATTTTAAAAATCCCTTATGTTAAACACATGTGATACATACATATATTTATGACTGATCTCCCCAAGGGAAGGAGTATCTTTTGGTCTATTAGCAAGGATCCACAAGAGGGAATATATACGAGCTATTGTGTTTTATTTCATTAGGCCAAGAGGGCCAGTTTTGTTAGGTGTGAACTATGATATTTCTTTAGGCTAAGAGGGCCATATGTCTGTTTGGTGTAGGTAGGTTTAATGGTTTTATATTTTAGTGATTTCATCACACAAGTCGATGAAGTCACTGGAGGAATACTTTGCTATGGAGGAGTTTCTTATGAGCATTCCAGATGGTTTCATACCCTTTCTGAGTTTTTCCCTTAAGTAGAGAATGATATACGTGTATGTAGGGGTTACTTTCTTTTCATTTGTTGAAGACCAACAATCAAGGCATGAAGTCCTAGGGTTTGGTTAGGTATATATATCTGGGGGCCATTTGAGTAGTTATCTACCTCCTCTGAGGACATTGTCAGGTGATAAAGACCTATGATCGAGCGTAGTCCTTGTGACCATGTTCTTCTTGCTTGCTAGGCAGCTGTCATTGGAGTCCTTTGCACTTAAATATCAAGAGAAGAGCAAGTTCCAAATCTATTTAAAAATAAAAATTATAGAGGTGTGTAAAAAGGGGTTCTAACCCCTCAACAATAAAAGAAAATAAAGAAAATTAAAAAATCCTACAATTAGCTGATTATCGCCTTGTAGAGGCTTGGTAGGTTTCTGGGGATGAGTACCCAGGGCCGATGCCTTGTCTTCCTAGTGGTAGCAACTAGTTGAAAATTAGAGAAAGGTTGGAGCGAAAATAAAAGTGAGTGTTAGGAAATGATTAAGTGTCACCTTGTGAGAGCTTGGTAGGTTCTTGGGTACAGAGTCAGGACCTCAGACCGATGCCCTATTCTCCTTGGGTCACTCTATGCTCAACTTCCTCTTTTTTACACGCCCAAGAATGGAAACCTTGGAAAAACATGTGCTACAGACATCAGATGAAAATTTCTCTTGCTCATTGCTTTGGGAAATTTGTTGCTGACAACTTTCCTTCACCTTTTTTCATTGCGGTAGATCCCCCGACCACTATGGATAGGTAACGTTTGTGGTATTCCCACTCTTTTCCCTAATTGAACCTTCTCATTACATTGAAAAATATGATGCCCATGTCCAGTTATCCTAAGTTAGATAGGTAGTTCAAACCACCATTAGGATGACCTCTTTGATAAGCTTTTTATCCAGTCCATGATATAACAGTTGGTTAGAGACTCGCTCTGGTTTTTCTGTTAAATTATGCTAGGCCTATCCCTTATGGATTTTCCTACCTTGATTTTGTCGAGTGATAGGTTGAGAGCTGTGGAATATTTTATTGTGTATTTTTTGTATCAGCTTGATGCTCTTTGTGGTTATACATATGCCCATCTGTTCATGTGACTCGACGGGTTGACTTGCCCTATCCCATGGTTGCCAATGAGAGCAGGATTTTAGGAGCCGATTGTGAGGCCATTTTTGGAGCAAGAAGTGTGTGGGAAGTGCCAAAAACAAAATTTTCATGAAAAATCAAATGATGGCCGATGACCGAGCCAAAGTTCTTCTAGATGCATTTCAACATCAAGAATCCAATGAAAGTCTCACTATGTCAATCAGAGGTCGTTTGACCCCCCATTCAATCCCCACAAGGTTTGGTGTTTGAGGGCTGAAAAGATGAATGGGTTGCCTCTTACCAACCCAACCTTCAATCCTCACTAGAACTAAAGAGGGCCACCACCTAGCCAAAGGGAGAATGTGCTAGGACATCCCTTTTCTCAAAGAGAATGGAAAGAACCAAGTCACAACTTCACGATAGAGAATATATGTAGTACTAGACACCATATTAGAATATGAGCGAGAGAGAGAGATGAAAAGAGAGGGAGAAAAAAGGAGAAGAGGTAAAGGAAGCTTTCCATTAGAATATGAGAGAGAGAGAGAGAGAGAGAGAGAGAGAGAGAGAGAGATGAGAAGAGAGGGAGACAAGAGGAGAAGAGGTAGAGGAAGCTTGCCATTATGTACTCATGGAATGAGAAGATGAGAAGAGAGGGAGATAAGAGGAGAAGAGGTAGAGGAGAAGAGGCAGATGAATCTTGCCATTATGTACTCATGGAATGAGAAGATGAGAAAAGAGAGAGACAAGAGGAGAAGAGGTAGAGGAAGCTTGCCATTATGCTACGTAGTAAAAGAACTCACTCATAGCTTACCTCAAAGAGATGGACTAGCATGAGGCTATTCTAGAGTGCTCTCATGTGCTTCTTACGTGTCCCCCTTTACATCTCCATGTGCTCCTTTTATTGCCTCCATGAGGGATTATATTAAGCTAATCTTCTTGATTGACATAATCCTTGATTATGTATGGCATCTTTGAAAATATGGAGATCAGTGGATGGGACAAGTCCCCACCTTGGTCATCATGCAAGAAGCCAAGGGTAGTGGTAAACAAAATAGAAAAAGGGAGCTAGATTACAAGAGGTGGGTGCCCAAATCATATTATTATAATATATTTACAAGAAGCATAGAATGGAAAGTTGATGTAGTGAAAGAGAGAAGAAAATTGCATGTAGCCAACAATCTGAGCCTTTGTAACATCAAATAGGTGAAGAATATGAAAAAAGTTTATTTTGCAACTTTGTAGACCAGGTCAAAACCGATCGCGTAGCGCAAAACTTTTCTCAAAATTCACTTTCCCGTGGGAGTTATTGAGATGATAAAAAATGGATTCCAAAAGCTGCTTTGACTTTAGTTCCTTATATATATATATATATATATATATATATATATATATATATATATATATATATATATATATATATATATATATATATATATATATATATATATATAAGCATGTGAAAGAAGGGGTCCATGCTTGTAAGCTTTTGTGTAAGATCCAAATGACACCATGATGTGGATGTTGACTTGTGTACTAGGGTGAGGTGTCCTCTAATGATGGTGATAGATTCCAAATCTTAGTGGTGGAGACGAAACCCGCGTGTAGTTGGAGGCTAGTCCTTTGAAAAATCTATGCACTCACTCAACTCCTAGGTGTAATCCATTTTCATATTCACTAAGATAACCATCCCTTTTACCCTTTACATTGACATCCCTCCTAATAACTTATTTTCCCCATTTGTTAGAGTTATCATAATCGAGAAGCAATGTAGCATACCTAGTGCTTGAAGAGTAAACCCAAAGTGATATGGTAAGGCTCTTGATAGGGATTTTGGCCAAATTTTGTAGTAGAAATCTGGTTTGTAAAAAATCCGGATGAACAGCACCCTGACACGCCACAAATCAAACCACGAACCGGCTAGGTAGAGGCTGCAAAAAGCTTGCTGGCCATGAAAACCTGCAAAAAGAACTCTCCTTCTCACCAAGAATCCATGCTCTCCAAACACACAAGAAAGAGGCACACAAGAAATGAGAAAATTCTTCCATCCTCACCCTCTTCATTTTCCTCACTCTCCATGAGATCTTGCAAAGGAGAAAAAGAGAGAAAGAAACAAGAATGAGAAAGATGAGAGTTGTGCCAAAATGGGAGAGAAAGAAATGAAGCGTGAGAGGAGAAGTTAAAGGAAGAGAGAGGGTGTAACCACGTCAATCTCCCACCTCCCCAAATCACTCGACAAGCCTCTTCCTTTTCTTTTCTTGATATTATAGAATTGAATTGCATACATCTTGGCTAAGGTCTAAAGACCCTTCAATTTTTGGAATGAGACAAAAGGTGTTTGACCTTCCCTTTTCCTTTCAACAATTTCTTATGTGAGCATTTGGACTACACATTTTACATTGCTTCATATTTGATTTTTTTACAAGAGAGTACAAAAGCAAAGTGTCAGTTTGCAAAGGATGTTTCCATGTTGAGCACATTTTGGTGCCTTTATTTGTACATATTTCTTAGTTATCACTGAATCAATGTTATAAAGCAGCTACAAGATCCGGAAGTCGAAAAGTGCACAAGGAGGCTCAGGTTTATAGATTTCAATGCTACGGAGCCGCCTGTCCAGGCGGATCTTGAATCTGAGTCCGTTTTCTGCCTCAAAACCGAAATATCCACTTGTGGGACACTGTGAACACAAAAGATTTGAACTGATTATTTTAAAAATTATTAACCTTAGGCTTTAAAGAAGCCCAAACTAATGGAAAATTTGTCGAACAAGGGGGGGGTGCCCTTTAAAATCTCATTGATATCGCTTGATCCCTCACGTGTTTAGAGAGAGAGAGATTCTCGACTAGAATAGAGAAAGGAACGAGATGGATGTAAGCTTGCCCGTTTTAATGGAGGAGTTCAAAAGAGAAGGGGGAGGGTTGTGATGAAGAATCTGGACCAAATGATGATGTTGGAGCAATGGAGGACGCAGATTGGGGGCTGAGAGAGCACATCAATGGCAAAGAAGAAGCGTGAGTGGCCTCCCGTCTATGAGATATTATGATCCTCAGAATCGTGGTTTCTATGCGTAAGTGAGCAGTTCTTTTATTTTGCTGAAAATTGTTGGAGAAAGTGTTTAATTTTGTTTGTTCTTGATTTTAATGTGGCATTCTATCTGAAATATGAAAGAGAACTAGGAAATATAATGATATAATAATTTTTCACAAAACACCAAAACTTGCAAGTTGCGAATTTTATAAAAATAAAGAAATTTTGGGTTTTCCTTGAGTGTTCTGGTGTCATATAGGATGAAAATGGATATGAAAATAATTCTAAGTGTCCTTGATCAGTGAGAACTCATAATTTTAAAATATCACATTTTATGATGAAATAAATGAAGAGAAATAGAAAAATTTTAGTTTTTCACGCTAGAAAATTAAAAAAAATACATTTTATGTCCATGAGCATATAATAATGCTGGAGCATGAGGATCAAGCCTAAATCAAGCTTAAATCAAGCCTTGTTTCCATGTTATAGTGTGTTTTGATCTTTTTTTTTCATGGAAAACTACGCAAAAATGAACCCTAGACCTACCCAACAAATGCAAAATCTAACCGGTAGAAGAGAAGAGGGATTATGAAAGTGAGTGGTCACTGAAAATGTTTTAAATTATGACTTATTTGATTATGCATAGCATCCAGGCCTATCACTATTTAAATTCAAGAGAGACTAGTAGCATGAGGAAACTCGGTGCTAGTCTCCAGCAACACTGCAATTACGAGTAGCTTGGAAATTATTAAGTGATTGGTTTTGCACCTCACATGGCTAAATTTTTTTTATTTTCAAGTTCTTGAGCACAATGATTATCCACATTTTCACTGTGTATGACATGGTAACTCCTGGATGCATAGCAACTGATTGCCAATTACATGACTACAATTGTTTATAGTTTGGGTCCTTATTTTCTTCATACTTAGTCAACTCGATGATAGGATTAGTTCGCATTGATACCATTGTAGCCAGAGGTTCTACCCTAGATGGTTCTTCAGTGCTAAGAGCATTAAGGAAGGATTTACGACTAAGGGCATTTGTTACTATATTTTATTTACCAAGTTTGAACTTAATTTCAAAATCATACTCCTACAAAATTTTGATCCACCGTCATTGCCTTAGGCTGAGTAAAAATCCACTTAAGACTTTTATGATCTGTGACTAAGGAAAACTTATTTTCAAGCAAGTAAAGTCTCCATAATTTGAGAGCGTGAATCAAAACTAACAACTCCAAATTGTGAGTAGCATATCTCTTTTCATGGGCTTTCAATTTTCTCGAAGAGTAAGCTATAAGATGACCTTCTTGAATTAGTACCAAATTTTCATGAAAAATCAAGCGGTGGTAGATGACCAAGCCGAAGTTCTTCTAGATGCATTTCAGCATCAAGAATGTAATGAAAGTCTCAGTTTGTCAATCAGAGGTCATTTGACCCCCCATTTAATCCCGACAAGGTTTGGTGTTTGAGGGCTAAAAAGATGAATGGGTTGCCTCTCACCAACCCAACCTCCAATCCTCACTAAGAGAACTAAAGAGGGACACCACGTAGCCAAAGGGAGGGTGTGCTAGGACATCCCTTTTCTCAAAGAGATGGAAAGAACCAAGACACAACTTCATGAGAGAGAATATATGTACTAGACACCATATTAGAATATGAGAGAGAGAGAGAGAGAGAGAGAGAGAGAGAGAGGGAGGGAGACAAGAGGAGAAGAGGTAGACAAAGCTTGCCATTATGTACTCATGGAATGAGAAGATGAGAAGAGAGGGAGACAAGAGGAGAAGAGGTAGAGGAAGCTTGCCATTATGCTACATAGTAAAAGGACTCACTCATAGCTTACCTCAAAGAGATGGACTAGCATGAAGGTATTCTAGAGTTCTCTAATGTGCTTCTTATTTGTCTCTCTTTACATCTCCATGGGCTCCTTATATAGCCTCCATGAGGGATTGTATTAAGCTAATCTTCTTGATTAACATAATCCTAGATGATGTATGGCATCTTTGAAAATATGGAGAATAGTGGATGGGACAAGTCCCCACCTTGGTCATCATGCAAGAAGCCAAGGGTAGTGGTAGACAAAATAGAAACAGGGAGCTAGATTACAAGAGGTGGGTGTCCAAATCACATTATTATAATATATTTACAGGAAGGATATAATGGAAAGTCGATGTGGTAAAAGAGAGAAGAAAATTGCATGTAGCAAGTAGTCTACGCCTTCGTAACTTCAAATAGGTGAAGAATCTGAAAAAAGTTTCTTCTGCAACGTTGTAGACCAGGTCAAAATCGATCGGGAAATGCGTCAATTTTCTTGAAGTTCACTTTTCCTTGGGAGTTATTCAGATTATAAGAAACGGATTCCAAAAGCTGCTTTGACTTTAGTTCCTTATATATATATATATATGTATATATATACATATAAGCATGTGAGAGAAGGGGTCCATGCTTGTAAGCTTTTGTGTAAGATCCAAATGACACCATGATGTGGATATTGACTTATGTATTAGGGTGAGGTGTCCTCTAGTGATGGTGATAGATTCCAAATCTTAGTGATGGAGGCGGAACCAATGTGTAGTTGGAGGCTAGTGCTTTGAAAAATCTATGCACTCACTCAACTCCTAGGTGTAATCCATTTCCATCTTCACTAAGATAACCATGCCTTTTACCCTTTACATTTATATCCCTCCTAAGAACTTGTTCCCCCCATTTGCTAGAGTTATCATAATCGAGAAGCAATGTAGCATACCTTGTGCTTGAAGAGTAAACCCAAAGTGATATGGTAAGGCTCTTGATAGGGGTTTTGGCTAAATTTTTTGGTTGAAATTCGGTTTGTAAAAAACCCGGATCAATGTTATAAAGAAGCTACTAGATCCCGAAGCCGAAAAGTGCACGACGGGGCCCAGATTTATAGATTTCGATGCTACGAAGCCGCTTGTCTCGACGGATCTCGAATCTGAGTCCGTTTGCCTCCTCAAAATCGAAATATCCACTTGGCAGGATAGTATGAACACAAAATATTGAATCGATTATTTTAAAAATTATTAACCTTAGGCTTTAAAGAAGCCCAAACTAATGGAAAATTTGTCGAACAGGGGGTGCCCCTTCCAAATCTCATCGATACCGCTTGATCCCTCACGCATTTAGAGAGAGAGAGATTCACGACTAGAATAGAGAGTGGAACGAGATGGATGTAAGCTTGTTCGTTTTAATGGAGGATTTCAAAATATGATTTTTTGGTCTTTCCCTCTCCTCTCTCATCTCTCCTCTCTCCTCTTAGCAGCTGTTCATATGCATCAATTTAGGAGAGAAGGGGGAGGGTTGTGATGAAGAATCTAGACCAAATGATGATGCTGGAGCAATGGAGGATATAGATTGGGGGCTAAGAGAGCGCATCAATGGCAAAGAAGAAGCGTCAGCGGCCCCTCGTTATGAGATATGAGCCTTAGAATCGTGGTTTCTATGCGTAAGTGAGTAGTTATTTTATTTTACTGAAAATTGTTGAAGAAAGTGTTTAATTTTGTTTGCTCTTGATTTTCCATGTTGCATTCTCTCTGAAATATGAAAGAGAACGAGGAAATATAATGATATAATAATTTTCCACAAAACACCAAAACCCGCAAGTTGCGGATTTTATAAAAATAAAGAAATTTCGGATTTTCATTGAGTGTTTTGGGTTCATATGGGATGAAAATGGATATGAAAATAATTGTAAGTGTCCTTGATCAATGAGAACTCATAAATCTGAAATATCACATTTTATGAAGAAATAAATGAAGTAAAATAGGGAAATTTTAGTTTTTCATGCTAGAAAATTAAAAAAAGTACATTTTATGTCCATGAGCATATAACAAGATTGGAGCATGAGGATCAAGCATAAATCAAGCCTTTTTCCATGTTATAGTGTATTTTCATCATTTTTTTCATCAAAAACTACGTAAAAATGAACCTTAGACCTATCCAACGAATGCAAATCTAGCTGGTAGAAGGGAAGAGGGATTATGAAAGTGAGTGGTTACTAAAAAAATTTTAAATCGTGACTTTTTCTATTATGCATATCATCCAAGCCTATCACTATTTAAATTCAAGAGAAACTAGTAGCATGAGGAAACTCAATGCTAGTCTCCAGCAATGCTACAATTACGAGTAGCTTGGAAATTATTAAAGGATTGGTTTTGCACCTCACATGATTGGTTTTCTTTTATTTTAAAGTTCTTGATCACAATGATTATCCGCATTTGCATTGTGTATAACATAGTAACTCCTGGATGCATAGCAATTGATTGCCAATTACATGACCACAATTGTTGATAGTTTGGGTCCTTATTTTCTTCATCCTTAGTCAACTCGATGATAGGATTAGTTTGCATTGATACCATTGTAGCCAGAGTTTCTACCCTAGATGGTTCTTCAGCAATAAGAGCATTAAGAAAGGCTTTACGACTAAGGGCATCTGCTACTATATTTCATTTACCAGGTTTGAACTTAATTTCAAAGTCATACTCCTACAAAATTTTGATCCACCGTCATTGCCTTAGGCTGAGTAAAAATCCATTTAAGAATTTTACGATCTGTGACTAAGGAAAACTTATTTTCAAGCAAGTAATGTCTCGATAATTTGAGAGTGTGAATCAGAACTAATAACTCCAAATCGTGAGTAGCATATCTCTTTTCATGGGCTTTCAATTTTCTCCAAGAGTAAGCTACAAGATGACCTTCTTGCATTAGTACACATCCCAATGCAAGAGAGTTGGCATCTGTGACAACTTTAAATTCCTTGCTTAAGTCATGTAGCCTTAAGATAGGAGCAGTTATCAAACTATGCTTTAGTTTCTCAATGCTAGATTGTTCAATTGGTGTCCAGCTAATGGCAACTTGCTCTTTGAGTAGGTCTATAAGAGGTGCTGCTGTTTGGGCATAGTTTCTGATAAATATCCTATACCATCTTGTTAGACCTAGAAAACTTCTCACTTCCTTGATAGAGGTTGGGGGTGGCCAATCTTGAACATCTTTGACCTTAGCAGGATCTAGTGATATACCTTTAGTAGACACTATGAATCCCAAGTACTCAATCTTCCTTTTGAAGAAGGCACACTTCTTCTTCTTTGCATAAAATTTATGTGTTCTCATCGTCTCCAGGACAATGTGAAGATATGGTTCATGTTCTTCTTCCTCCTTAGAATAAGTTAAGACATTAACAAAGAATAAAAGAACAAAATCATTGAGATGAGACCTAAAAATATCTTGCATTAACCTGTTGAAGGTAGTTGGGACATTTGTCAACCCAAATGATATCACGATGAATTTGAAATGACTGTATCTTGTGTTGAAGGTGGTTTTAGAAATATCTTCATCCTTGAGTCTAATCTTATAATATCCTGACCAAAGATTGATCTTAGAAAAGATCCTTGCTCCTTATAGACAATCAAGAAGCTTGTCTATCCTTGGGATCAGGTACTTATTCTTCACTATTACCTGGTTTAGCCCTCAGTAGTTGATACAAAGACGGAGAGTTCCATATTTCTTCTTTTGGAATAATAGTGGGGCTCCCCATGGTGAAATACTTGGCGGAATATACCCTTATTCTAGTAGTTATTTGAGTTGCTCTTTTAGTTTGATGGCTTCAGGGATAGACATTTTGTAAGGTCTTTTTGCCACTAAAGTGGCTTCTGGAACAAGTTTGATCTCATGATCAACTTCTCTTTCCTAGAGGTAACTTAGTTAGCTCTTCAGGAAATATGTTAGTGTATTCTTTTAACACGATGGCTCTTCTTCTATCCGGACCATCTTGATTTACCTTGTTAAGCTTGATCAAGTAAATTGGTAATCCTTTCTTCATGCCTTTCACAATGCGATAAGCTTTTGCTAATTGAACTTTAGGTTGCTATGTTTCACTTTGTGTAGTTGCTATTTCACGATTCAAATCCTGAAATGTGACTTGACCTTTTTCACAATAGATATGAGCATCATTGGGAATTAGCCAATCCATTCCTAGTAAACATTCATAAGCATCTAAGTTCACTACTATAAATTTCATACTTGAAAGGTTTCCTCCTAGGTTAAACTCTAGCTTGGCATTTTGCTATATAGAAAGTACTTATTTTCCATTCGCTAATTCTGTTGAGATGGCAAGCTCAACACGTGAGGACATTGATGATGGACTGCCTGGCTAGATGAGTCCACACGTCTACACTTAGCACATTGGTGGTCATTATGATACTCACATGGCCACTTGACTTATCACTTATTATATTTAGTTTGTTACACCTACCTACAGCTGCCAAAGATATAACGCCAGTCGATTAGTGTAGTCAGTTATGCACTGTTTGACTTAGAAGGACACTTTCCTTTATGTTGTATCTTATCTATAATTTGTGTACATTGTATAGTATGTGAAAGAAGAAGAAGAAACCAGCAAGAAAATGTTTTGGCCTCCATCTCTCTTCTTATGTTCTTGAGTGAGTTTTCTCTTGTGTATACAGTGTGTGTTTGGTGCAGCACCTCAAGCAAGTCCCCCCACCACGCGATTCTTGACATGGTATCAGAGCTGAGCACTGAGAGAGGCTGATTTCGAAGGGCTGAAGTGAAGGAGAAGAAGCAAGGTTCGAGCAAGCAAGCAATGGGTAAGAAGCTCTCCCATTCTTCCACTCTCTTTCTTGGATAGTGCCTGTGGAGGCACCAGAAGCAGGGTCGAGCTAAAATCTCAGATTTCTGTGAGATCTAGAGTGCTACCCTAGATGGTTCTTCAGCGATAAGAGAATTAAGGAAAGCTTTACGACTAAGGGCATCTGCTACTATATTTTATTTACCAAGTTTGAACTTAATTTCAAAGTCATACTCCTACAAAATTTTGATCCAACGTCATTGCCTCAGGCTGAGTAAAAATCCACTTAAGACTTTTATGATCTGTGACTAAGGAAAACTTATTTTCAAGCAAGTAATGTCTCCATAATTTGAGAGCGTGAATCAGAACTAACAACTCCAAATCATGAGTAGCATATCTCTTTTTATGGGCTTTCAATTTTCTCGAAGAGTAAGCTACAAGATGACCTTCTTGCATTAGTACACATCCCAATGCAAGAGATCTGGCATCTGTGACAACTTTAAATTCCTTTCTTAAGTCACGTAGCCTTAATATACGAGCAGTTATCAAACTATGCTTTGGTTGCTCAATGCTAGATTTTTCAACTTGCTTTTTGAGTAGGTCTATAAGAGGTGCTCCTGTTTGGGCATAGTTTTTGATAAATATCCTATACCATCCTGTTAGACCTAGAAAACTTCTCACTTCCTTGATAGAGGTTGGGGGTGGCCAATCTTGAACATCTTTGACCTTGGCAGGATCTAGTGATATAGCTTTAGTAGACACTATGAATCCCAAGTACTCAATCTTCCTTTTGAAGAAGGCACACTTCTTCTTCTTGGCATAAAATTTGTGTGTTCTTATCGTCTCTAGGACAATGTGAAGATGTGGTTCATGTTCTTCTTCCTCCTTAGAATAAGCTAGGATGTTAACAAAGAATAAAAGAACAAAATCATCGAGATGAGGCCTAAAAATGTCTTGCATTAATCTGTTGAAGGTAGTTGGGACATTTGTCAACCCAAATGACATCACGATGAATTTGAAATGACTGTATCTTGTGTTGAAGGTGGTTTTAGAAATATCTTCATCCTTGATTCTAATCTTATAATATCCTGACCAAAGATTGATCTTAGAAAAGATCCTTGCTCCTTATAGATGATCAAGAAGCTTGTCTATCCTTAGGATCGAGTACTTATTCTTCACTATTACCTGGTTTAGCCCTCAGTAGTTGATACAAAGACGGAGAGTTCCATCTTTCTTCTTTTGGAATAATAGTGGGGTTCCCCATGGTGAAATACTTGGCTGAATATACCCTTGTTCTAGTAGTTGTTTGAGTTGCTCTTTTAGTTTGATGGCTTCAGGGATAGACATTTTATAAGGTCTTTTTGCCACTAAAGTGGCTTTTGGAACAAGTTTGATCTCATGATCAACTTCTCTTTCCTGGAGGTAACTTAGTTAGCTCTTCGAGAAATATGTTGGTGTATTCTTTTAACCAAGATGGTTCTTCTTTTGTCCAAACCATCTTGATTTACCTTGTTAAGCTTGATCAAGTAAATTGGTAATCCTTTCTTCATGCCTTTCACAATTCTAGAAGCTTTTGCTAATTGAACTTTAGGTTGTTATGTTTCACTTTGTGTAGTTGCTATTTCACGGTTCAAGTCCTGAAATGTGACTTGACCTTTTTCACAATGGATATGAGCATCATTGGGAATTAGCCAATACATTCCTAGTAAACATTCATAAGCTCCTAAGTTCACTACTCTAAATTTCATACTTGAAAGGTTTTCTCCTAGATTAAACTCTAGCTTGGCATTTTGCTATGTAGAAATTACTTCTTTTCCATTTGCTAATTCTATTGAGATGGCAAGCTCAACACGTGAGCACATTGATGATGGACTGCCTAGCTAGATGAGTTCGCACGTCTACACTTAGCACATTGGTGGTCATTATGATACTCACATGGCCACTTAACTTATCACTTATTATATTTAGTTTGTTACACCTACCTACAACTAGCAAAGATATAACGCCACTCGATTAGTGTAGTCAGTTATTCATGGTTTGACTTAGAATGACACTTTCCTTTATGTTGTATCTTATCTATAATTTGTGTACATTGTATAGTGTGTAGAAGAAGAATAAGAAACCAGCAAGAAAACGTTTTGGCCTTCATCTCTCTTCTTGTGTTCTTGAGTGAGCTTTCTCTTGTGTATACAGTGTGTGTTTGGTGCAGCACCTCAAGCAAATCCCCCCACTACGCGATTCTTGACATGGTATCAGAGCCGCACCACTGAGAGAGGTTGATTTCGAAGGGCTGAAGTGAAGGAGAAAAAGCAAGGTTCGAGCAAGCAAGAAATGGGTAAGAAGCTCTTTCATTCTTCCAGTCTCTTTCTTGGATAGTGCCTGTGGAGGCATCGGAAGCATGGTCGAGAAAAAATCTCATATTGCTATGAGATTTGGTGTGCAAGCCCCATTTTAGAGCAGCAAGGTTGCAGACATCAGTTTCAAGGTACACTGTGATTTTGACTGTATTGACCGAAAGTGGGTGCGTATGTTACAAATTGCGAATCTGTAAATTTTGAGGTGTTTGCACGAAGCAAACATAAGGTTTATTTGCAAACAGGTTACAGATTACATGGACTATTGAGCAATCAGTGAAAAATGTTGCTTGGTGTATTACTATGCACGTGTTGTGAAAGATTGCAGAAGACTGTTGTGTTGTATCATTGTTTATGATAATGGCAGAGAAAGGTGGAAATCCCATTATTGAGAAGCTCGACAAGAACAACTACCCTTCATGGAAGTTCTGTGTGACGAACTTCCTCATTGAGTGGCCTTAATAATGAGAAGGCATGGAAATCATTTGTTACTTTAGTATATGTACAGAAGCCATTTCCAGATTTTGATGAGCTGATCTCTCTCATGATTACTGAAGAGATCAATATGTAGGGTGATTCATCTGAAAGAAATTGCCATTATTGTGGCAAAATAGGGCATATTGCAACCCATTGCTATGCTAAGAAGGATGATATTTGCAGTGGTAAATTGCAGCAAGGAAACTATGCATTGTCTTTACGACAGAATGAAGACAAAAATGAGTGTCTGTTTATTATGAAGCATATGATGAATGCAGTTACAGGAAAGGGGACACATGATGATGTATGGTATGTCGATTCAGGTGCATCTAATCATATGACCAGTCATGTTGAATGGTTTGGAGAGATGCAAGACTTACAAAACCTAGGTTATGTGCAGATGGGTGATGATTCATATCACCCAATTTCACACATTAGAAAGGTTCCCTTGTCCTTGTATGATGGCCAGACAAAGATTCTGACAAATGTATTACATGTCCCATCAATTACAAAGAATCTAGTGTCTGTTGGCCGAATGGTAGAGCAAGGATTGCATGTCCAATTCAACGCAAAAGGTTGCTTTGTAGAAGACTTTAATGATAAGTGCAGATTGGTCACAAAAGGAAGTAAAGTTGGCCAAATGTTCACTTTAGATGCTAAAATTTCTACAATAGATGTTGCTATGTATGCTAAAGGAAAATGAGTAGTTGCAGATATTGACTTATGGCATAAACGTATTGGACATGCAAATGTGGAAAGGTTGAAATTAATGCAATCTAGAGGATTGGTTACAGGGTTTCCTTGTTTTCGAGTTGTAGAATTGCATAAAGTCTGTGAAGCATGCCAGTTTGGTAAGTAGGCAAGACAAGCTTTCTCGCATGATAGAGAAGTGAGTAGAAAAGTACTTGATGTAGTGATATAGATGTTTGGGGGCCTACACAGAATGTATCTCTTGGTGGCAGCAAATACTTTGTCACATTTATTGATGACTATTCAAGGAAGCTATGGGTATACTTCATGAAGGAAAAGAGTGATGTGTTTGAGCACTTCAAATATTTTAAAGAAGCTGTTGAAAAAGAAACACACTTAAAAGCAAAGTGCTTAAGATCAGATGGAGAGGGAGAGTACCTCTCTAATGAGTTCAGTGGTTTCTTGAGGACTCATGGGATAAAGAGGCAATTTACTTGCAAGTATATCCCACAGCAAAATGGGGTTGCAGAAAGAAAAAACAGATATATTGTAGAAGTTGCACGGGCATTAATGGCTAAAAAGAATATGCCCAAACATTTTTGGTCTAAGGCTGTCCATACTGCTATTTATATTATGAACAGAACTCCCACATCTGCAGTTCATGGGATGACTCTTGAAGAATGCTTTACTGGCAAGAAGCTTGATATATCGCACTTGAAGGTATTTGGCTGTGTTGCATATGTTCATGTGCCAAATGAGCTGTGGAAGAAGCTTGATCCAAAGGCAAAAAAATGTGTTTTTATTGGATACTCTTTAGAGCAGAAAGGGTATCGCTGTTATAACCCTATCACAAGTGAGTTCAGAGTGAGCAAGGATGTTATCTTTGATGAGATGGGAAGTTGGTATACACCTGCTGGTAATGTTTTGGATGATGATAATGATTAGGACAGCTATGTATAGAAAGATAAACAAGAATCACAGAGTCTTATGGACCGGAAACATCATCTGGTACTATACCTACAATGAGCCCTTGGTCTGGGAGACTAAGGAGTAGCCCCACATCTTTAGGTGGATCTATAAGTGTTGTAGGAAAGGACAAAGGAAAGAAGAAAGTGATGGATGGTAATGATGCATCTACTAGTAATTTGAGATTTGATGGAGATTCTAGTGGTTTAGAGAGTTTGGATGATGAGCTTGGCATTCCTTCAGTCAGGATGTCAGGTGTACAGAGAGCTCATAGTAATGTAAATGCTCCATTGAGTGATCCGATAGTACACAGATCTAGCAAGGTCATATACCCTATTAAAAGATTTGGTTTTGAAGGTTATGCAACTCACCATTATGCTTATATGGTGAAACTAGTTGAGGATGTTGAGCCCACTTGTTTTGAGGATGTTGTTGGCCATGCTCATTGGGATGCAACAATGGATGAGGAAATGGTTGCATTAGAAGCCAATAAGACTTGGGATTTGGTACCCTTACCTGAGGGTAAGAAAGCTACTGGCTGTAAGTGGGTTTACAAAGCCAAGAATAATGCAGGCAGTTCAGTTAGCAGGTATAAGGCTAGGCTGGTTGCAAAAGGGTATGCTCAAACATATGGCATAGATTATGACGAGTCATTTAGTCCAGTTGCTAGGATGGTAACTGTTAGGTGTGTAATTGCCTTGGCAACAGCCAAAGGTTGGAGTTTGCAGCAAATGGATGTTAAGAATGCCTTCTTGCATGGTGAATTGCAAGAAGAAGTGTATATAGAGCAGCCAATAGGTTATGAGGATTTAGAGCATCCCACATATGTGTGCAGGTTAAAGAAGGCGCTCTATGGGCTGAAGCAAGCACTTAGAGCATGGTCTGACAAGATTGGAGAGTATCTTGTCAATATTGGATTTTGTATTTCTGATTATGCTGATCAATCACTTTATGTGAGAAAGGGAGATGAAAGGTTGGTCATCATAGTCATCTATGTGGATGACCTGATTATTACAGGTGACAGTGACAATGGGATTGTTGAAGTTAAGGACTTCTTGAAGAAGAAGTTTAAGATGAAAGATTTGGGTGAGCTAAGATACTTTCTTGGTATTGAGGTGATTAGATGTGATGATGGTAATGGATATTCCAAAGGCAATATGGCTTGGATATGTTATCCAAGTATGGTATGACAGCATGTAAGCCTCTTTCAGTACCATTGGAGAAAAATGTGAAGCTGAGTGCTGATGTTGGGGATGAGATAGAAGACCCTACTATGTTCAGGAGGATAGTAGGGATTTTGATTTACATGACTATCACAAGGCTAGACTTGAGCTACGGTGTTGGCCTTGTCAGTGAGTTTATGCAAATGCCCAAAAAGCCTTATTTGGATGCAATTAGACGTATATTGAGGGATGTGAAGTCCACTTTACATTATGGACTTTTTTATGAGATAGGAAAGGACGTACAGGTCTTTGGATACACATATGCAGATTGGGCTAGTAGCATGTCAGACAGAAGATCTACAAGTGGATTCATGTTTTCCCTTCAAAGTGTAGCAATTATATGGAGCAGCAAAAAGCAACCTATAATTTCTTTATCGAGTACAGAGGCTGAGTACAGAGGTGCTACTATGGCAGCATGTGAGATGATATGGCTGCAAAAGTTTTTAGGTGATTTGGACGTGCAAGGAGATGGTCCAGTTGTCATTCATTATGACAACATGAGTAGCATACAGCTAGCTAGGAATCTAGTGTTCCATGCTAGGACAAAACACATTGAGGTGCACTACCACTTTGTGAGAGAGAAGGTACCTGTAGGAGAGATTGACTTGGTATATGTCAGCACACTGGATCAAATAGCTGACATTTTCACAAAGGCATTGGGTGCAGAGAAGCTTCAAAGTTCCGAAGCTTACTTGGAGTTGCAGAGATAGAGTTGAGCTTGAGGGAGAGTGTTGAGATGGCAAGCTCAACATGTGCGGACATTGATGATGGACTGCCTGGCTAGATGAGTCTGCACGTCTATACTTAGCAGCACGTTGGTGGTCATTATGATACTCACATGGCCATTGACTTATCACTTATTATATTTAGTTTGTTACACCTACCTACAACTAGCAAAGATATAATGCCAATCGATTAGTGTAGTCGATTATGCATTGTTTGACTTAGAAGGTGACTTTCCTTTATGTTGTATCTTATCTATACTTTGTGTACATTGTATAGTGTGTGGAAGAAGAAGAAGAAACCAGCAATAAAAAGTTTTTGCCTCCATCTCTCTTCTTGTGTTCTTGAGTGAGCTTTCTCTTGTGTATACAATGTGTGTTTGGTGCAGCACCTCAAGCAAGTCCCCCCACCACGCGATTCTTGACAAATTCCACAAGCAATTTTGATGCATTTACTGTATCTATTCCTAGCTTTTTAGCACACTTGGGAGAAATAAATGTGTATACTTCCACAGTCAATCAAAACTTTAAATGATTTACCTTGGTGACTAACTGGTGTTTGTATTATTGAATATTGACAATTTGGGCCCTTCTTGTGAATGCAACATGAACAGTTGCTTTCCAATATCTTCTTCCATAGTAGGGTCTTTCTTCCTATTAATCTCTTTTAAGGGTAATATTTGACGTTCTTCCTCTTGCTATAGCTACTTGAACATGACCTTTAACCATGGCCTTGCGCAGCTCTATCTTGACCTTGAAATTGGCCTTGGCAATGGTTTCCACTAAGCTTTGGACAATATCTCCTGAAATCTCCTGGCTCATAACACTGAAAGCACCTAAGACCATCCTTGTTTCCCTGGGTAGGAACAAAATTTCCAACTACATTGTATTTTGCCTTTTTCTTCTGACCTTGATAAAATTGGCCTTGTGTATTTTTGCTTGATTTTTGAATCCTCCTTTGTTCTGGTTATTGTAGATCGAGAACTTATTACTTTAAGGCTTTGATTGTACTTCCTGTACAATAGGAGTAGCTCGAATCAAAGCATCTTGGAGGTCTATTGGGTGCATTGATTCAAAACAAGTGGTTAGAGGAGAATTTAGCCCATTACAAAACTTGGACACTTGTTGAGCAGTATCCATGGAGGGTGCATAAGAAGTGAAACAAACTTGGAGTAATACACTTCTAGGGTCAATCCCATTTTCTTCAAATCAAAGAACTCATTCATCTTTTGGGCGTGATAAGTTGGAGGTAAATATCTTCCTCTTACAACTTCTTTTACCAAATCCCAAGTAATGGTATTTTCAGGGACACCTTGATCTCACCACCATTGCTTCCACTAGAGTCGATGCTTCGCTAATTAATTTTAGCTTAGCTATCATGGCTTGGTTGGGTGGGACAATTCCAACAGTAGTAAAATAATCTTCCATGGATTTGATCCAAATTTCTGCATCGGCTTCTGCATTCTCGCCTTTCTTGCCAAATTTTGGAGGTTTTGACTTGCTTGAAAAGATTCATTTTCTCTTGGGCTTCGTTGGGACTTATTGTGGGTGCAAATTTCTGGGATAATCTCAACAATTTCCAAGTTAAATTTTACAAAATTTATATAGTGTTAATATTAGAGTTTGATACTCAAATTATTTCTCACTTAATTTATTGAAATAATTTCAAATAAAATTATTTTCCCATTGCTAAAGTTAAACTGCAATTTTAGTGGTTCCAAGGGAAACAATAAGATTTCATTATTTCTTTGATTGATAAAGTATCAATCAATAAGCATGCCTAAATGTGTTTGACTTGTTGCTATTTTGTATGCATTCTAGAAGCCCATAAAGCCACCATCAACTTACTATCCTAATACATTGTAGAGGTAGAAATTATCTTCACCAAAATGTTTATTAATGTCTTATTATTGCATTCTGTTTGGTTGTTTGCTTGAGGGAATTACGTGTTAGATCTCTTATGAATAACCAGAAGCGTTGAGAGTAGATGCTCCATTACATCCTTAATGAAGTTGGTCCCTCGGTCATTTATAATTTCAATGGGACAATGTAAAACAAGACATAAAATTTTCCACAAAAATTCTACATGGTTTTAGCATTATTCTTGCAAGTAGCCTGAGCCTCTACCCACTCATTTTTGTTGTGTGGTCAATTGCAATGATAAATGTATTATACCTATAAGTATTAGATTTTAGGTCTAATGGACCCCATAAAGGAAATATTCCACTTTTTCAAGGGTTGATGAGCAATCACTAGTGTAGGTTGTGTTTATCTTTCCTAGTTATCACCTTAGTGTGTTGACATTTGTCAAAGTGCTCTACAAAACATGGTGTATCTTTAAATAGGATAGGCTCCAGAGTGGTTGCATGCTATCCCTTAGTGTGTTTCTTGTAGCACATCCTCATCTCATGCTCAAAAATAAATATCCTTAGTATACCATCTTGTCTTGGAAGGTAAATTTATCCTATTATTATTTGGTATGGTAGAGGGGATAAATTTGGATGTAATAGTTTTAGTGGTCATAGCACTAATAATGCTAGTATTAATAGTACTATTGATAATAATTATACTAATAATCTCAATAGACTTGAGAATGGGATCAAAGTGATTGATGGTACTACTTGAGAGGTTGGATCAACCAATCTAGTAATGAGTACTCAATAAATCTTTTGATGTCATGAATGAAGAGAATTAGATGCTCAAAAAAAATTTCTTCCTGGGATTCCCTACTACAAACTAAGCATGACACTCTGATACATCCTTTATGATGTAACTTGGATTTTGAGAGTAGATATCTAGGAATCTATATTTTTGAGGGATTTTACGAAATCTGTCCTTTTTGTAGGAGGGACCTACATTTTTTATTCTGTCATCAGCGGTAGTGGGTGGAAGGATCTTTGTAACTTCCTCATAGATATATGGGTTTAGTTTGATCTTCTTGCCCCTAGTATACAGGGTTGAGTTTACACTAGCTTTACAAAATAGATAGATCTTGAAAACTCTAAGATCTTCCATCCATTTTACCCTTTTCAAATTATTCTAAAGATAAGCTAGACATCTTGCATCGATATAGCAATATCCTCTGCTAATTATCCACCATCTTTCACGATATAGAGATGAGGGGTTGTACAACTGATCTAGTATCCACATCATCTAATTCCTCCAAGCAAGACTGGATGAATACATAGTTGACATAAACATTACTCAAAAGATCAAAAATCATTTCTAAGATTCCTTATTCTACAATAATTCAAAAACATACATTAACAAACTTGAGAAGAAAACATGTCCTAGGCTATATTTACCATTTAAAAAAAACGATCTTAAGCTTACATCGTATTTTATTCTACCAAGCGCTCTGATACCAACTGTGAGGTGTCCACCAGTCTCAATCCAAGGGGCACCTTTTAGTAGTTGTAGTGGGAGCTTATGCTTAACTGCCAAGACCCATGAATCACTTATTGTTTCAAGTGTTTCAAGTGAGCTTTCATGGCTATCTCTCACCTAGCCAACATGTCGTCGATCCTCTCGGGGTGTAGTGAGCTTACCTTGATGCCGAAATGAGTTGCCTCCTCTCTCACACAGCCGGATAGCTCCACGATCCTAGATGCTAGCTCAACCATCCTCAAGCCTCCTCCATCTCCAAGCTCCATCCACCATAGCCGCACGTGCGAAAAGAGAAGAGAAGAGAAGAGAGAAGAGGAGATGGTGAAAAGTTTCACCCTTTTGATCCCTCACTCCCACACACTCACTCACTCCCTCATACTCCCTCTCTCAAGAGTACACACACAAGTAAGGTGAAAAGAAAAAGATAAGAAGAGAGGAATCTTATTAGCCACACACCAAAGAATGAGCTTCTCACTCACTTTTCAACTTTATATACAAAACCCTAAATCCCTTTTGGGCAATCATCCCCTTATTCTCTTTTTTACATGGCTGGCCATGGCCTAGGCCCTTTTTCCCATTGTCCTCCTATCTTCCTAACTTCCTTTCCACCGCCCATCTACATTTACAAATTTCATGAGTGAGAACCCAGCACTCTTAAAATAAATCATGGTGCGCCTTGCTTTTTTACAACAATATAGACTCGCGTTTTTTCTCATGCACCTTTTTTTTAAATTTAGGACTTTTTTGCACTTCTTGTGTTTCTAGATTCTTCTTGGTGCATCTTCGATGTATGTTTCACTTTTGCCTTGGCCTTGTCTTCTACTTTAGATTTTCCAACTTTTCCACCTTGTTCGTTTGAGGGTTAACAGCACCCCCCTCCTAGACGAGTGTCAGTCCCATGGCACTCACAATCATAGGTAGCAGGCTTTAGCATGTACCGAAGACGTGGGTGGCAAGGATGTCTATGATTGCCTTTGAGGATTTCTGGTGGTGGGCAGATGAAGGTTGTTGGGGCCACATTGTTGGCGTGGGTGGTTGGTGGTAGGGTGGTTGGAGTTGGGGGTAGGGTTGTTCATTGTTAAGAATTGTGCTAGGGACTGGCACAAATGGTGGTTTGTGGGGATTCTACATAGGCTAATTGTTTGGTGAGCTTGCATGATAGGAATGGTCAAGAGGTCAAAATTGAGTGACGATAAAGAGCTGACGATGCATTTGATGGAGACTTTAGTACCTGTGATTGAAAACCTCTCATATGTGGTCTCTCCCTGGGGTAGTGCTAGTCTTCTTATCGTGCACAAGATGTAGTTTGATTAGTTTGGGAGACAAGTCAAACTCTAAGCAAGCTGAGAGTATTGTCCTGCACTTGAGGACCCAAACTCTATATATATTTTGGTGCAGATATGATATGAGTGCTCGTGCATACTTAGATATTACATAGTTAGAAAACCGTGGGTCTGGTTCATCATAACAATGTGTGGATGATGCAAAGTTGTCCATGTTGAGGAGAAGTACACAGGAAGGTATATGAGGTATCCATTGTGTTGTGACAACATGATGTAGCATAAGTGAACACATTGACATCGAAATTTCAATACTGGTACCTATTGGGTTTGCTCGATGAGTATGGTGTACTTTTCATGGCCATTCGTGTGGTGCTTACCACAATCGATTGCAATGATACTAAGGCGGAGTGAAAAAAGGAATGATGCAAATGGGTCAAGGTGACAGGTTTAACCATAGGTGAGACAAGATCCCTAGGTATATCCTACCCTTAATGTGCCCTGAACAATTGTGGGGGATGTGTAGAGGGCTAGGGGAAGAGGGACTGAGCTAGCCGACCCCAATTGAGGACTCCTAGGTGTCGTGTTGTGATTGTGAGTGCTTTTTTCTTTTCTTTTCTTCTCTTTCTTTTCATTCTTTTTCTTCTTTCCTTTTCTTTCCCACTTTTTTTAATAAAAAGAATAACATGAGCACAACCATTGCAATACGTTGAGGCTATCAGCCTTTCAATTGGATCGGGAAATGTTGAGATTCAAAGGCTACAAAATTGGATATTACAGCGATGATTGTGTCCTAGTCTCGTTGCTAGAGGAATAGTTATTGAGATGGGGTGATACACTAGAGTTTTGACAAAACCTCTTTGTAGCATGCGATGTTGGTACAATTAAGGTAAGAGCTATCGTGAGTGCCAGGTGTAGAGTTTGACCTAGAAAGGGAAAGTGGCCACTGATCATTTGCTTTGGGCCATGCGATATGGGTGATCGGCAAGGGTGATTTTCTCTTTCAATGGTATGGCTTCGTCATGGCTCTTTGTGAGGTTGGTGGTCTTGCAGTGACTTGGGCATTGAACACTTTCGTACAAAGACATGTGTCATCCTGCATCCACTTGACACTTGTTGGTGAGAGTATATGCAAGTCACATGCATCAATTATAATGAACAAATGTAACACAAAAATATATTACTTTATCAAAATCATATGGTGTTGGCTACGATGCATATCATTGGCGCTTGTTAAAGACATGCCATGGATTAATAGTAAGGGAGGTTTGTACAGTTGGGGGGACCTGCCCCTTTAACTACTTAAGGACAAAAAGTTATGACAAGATGGAATTTGGCAAGTAGCTTATACAACATAGGGCCTATTCTATTTGTATGAGGTGGAGTGAATTTTGGTAATCAGACAACTGGGGCTGTGTTAGTGGTGGGCTCATGTTAGGCTGGGTGGGGAAGATATCGACTGGGACCTGAATGGTGTAGTCCCTAGTTGCAGCTGTTTCAAGAATGCTTTTAAATAATTTGTCAAATTTCCTCTTGTTTCTAGCTGCCTTCTCCTCTTTTGAGCACCTAGTGCTTGAGTGTCTAGTGAGGGCTTGCATGGCTGAGGTTGCCACCCCCCGGGCATGCCCTTGAGCCTTTGTTCTCCTGGCCTGGGAAGTCTTTGGCCTAAGTCGGGGGTGGTGTCTCTAGGGCCTCTTTTTGGTGTGTATCTCTTAAGGGCAGGCACATATCGCTTTGGTGGAGGCACTTGTGCCTTATGATCCCTTCTACGGAGGAGAGTTTCCTTGGATGCCAACTACATTGTGTGCTCCATGACGGCTACTGTGGGGAAATATGCAAAGTGTGAATCAATGTTAGGCTTAAAGGAAAGATAGAATTATTTTCATAAAAGGGATTAAACAGTGGATTATCAAGCCCATATGAGGAGGAGGAGCGAGGTGAGGCATGCAGTGTTTGTTATAGAGGGACGGCCCCCATGATGTTGTTCGTCCTGCCTGGCCTGCGGGGCGTATTCCAGCCATTACTAGATATTTTCTTATGCTAAGTTTCATGGACTGGTTGTCATGGAGTGGAGCAGGGCTTGTCTTCGATAGGATAGACCAAAAAAGATAAAGGTGTATAGAAGGGGATGATGCCCCATCTATGCCATAAAAAATGTTGGTTAGGGCTTCCTATGGCAATAATGAGGGTTTCATGCCCTCCACCTGGAGGCAGGAATGGTCACATGACTTCTAGATGTGTGGTGAGAGGAGGACCTGAGGAGCTCAGCCTGTCAAACCCAACTTTTCACCCTAGGCTTGACTATCATTGCTTGTGTGTGTTGATATTATCTATACAGAGCCACAAAAATCATTGTTTATTTATGTACATATTTACGAATCCATGTCACTTCGTGAAGATAAAAACCAATTGTAGAACTCAGGATTGTACTGGAGTGTGGCATATGCATTCAATACTCATGGCAACTTACTCAATAACAATAGATATTTTGCAACATCGAGTAGCACGGTACCTTGTTCGAGTCTACTGGAAACATGTAACTCCTCCTTGGTGAGAACCTTATTAGTCAGAGAGTTCTCTTGGCTGGTTTCGGGTAAGTCCATACCTTGAATGGCAGTCAATACTCGAAAGGAGGTCGGCGCCACATAGGTTAGGTCTCTTTGAGACCATCATAATTTGGGCTCCCAGTTTGGCCATTGTAATCCGGTTTTCAAACCAACATTTTTTGAATTGACTTCAAACCTCTGATTGTCGCTTTAGTTGCTCTATCTCTAGAAGATTTGGTTAGCAGAGCACATCATTGAATGTCACAGTTAATCATAGTTTGTCGGCTTCCTTGTTAGAGATAAGTCGCATGCGTTCATGCAGGAGCCTATCATAGTGCTCGTCAAGATGTTCTTGCTCTTCTCACAATAGGGAAAATGGCAAGTATTCCCCAAGCTGCTTCTTGGGAAATACACCCATGTTCTCAAAGACATAGATACGTGCGAATAATTTAAGTTTAGCATCCAACTCAGTTAAGCATTCTGTGACACTCCTATGTTCAATGAGGGCTTGCTTTGTTGCTATCTCATGCAAGGCTCTAGGAGTATTCCTAGGCTTTAGCATAGGTGGGGGCTCAAGCCTAGATGAGCAAGATTGGTCAACTCTAGGATTGCTTATGTCCTCGTGGTTTCCATGTGTCTCCTAAGGCTTTGTTGTTATTGTGTCATGGTTCTTCTTAGATGCGACTGGTATAGATTTCACCCTGTTGTGACAGTATTGTATCCACTCTTGATTGGTCAATGCAAGTTCTGTTGTCAATGGATTGAGTGTTGCAAGAAACCGTTGATGGTGATGGTTTCTTTGACTTATTAGAACACACTGATGTTTCTGAGTTTTCACCGCTCTTAGGGGAGATGGCATTGGGTTCCTTAGTGGGTGGACTTGATGCTTTATTCCCAAGTTCTTCCATGCTCTTGGCCTCAATCTTCTTAACATTCACAACCACTTGTAGCTACCATTGTATTCTCCTCTTATTCGTGGGAAATGAAGGTGTCTTTCTCAAAGACTCAGGACCCTGAGCTAGGTCAATCGTTGGTGTGCTTGGTTGGGCCTTAGCACTCTCTTTCTCTGGTGTGTTCTCGTGGGACTTATCTACGACGTGTTGAACAACTTTGCTAGGTTGATTGGTCAAATGCGCCATCTCCTTGGCCACATCTTTGAGAGGTTTCTCCTCAAGCCCAGGCTTTAGGTGCTTTGGTAGTGCTGAAGGTGTCAATGATGTTGGTTGCGATATCTCTTCCACGGTTGAATTGCTAAGGACACATTTTTCAAGGGGCTAGTTCAGTTGACTGGCTAGTTAAATTGACTGGCTACTCTTAGTAGATTGCAGTGTCAAGTCCTCAGGTAGATCGGAAGTGGGTGTGTCTTTTGTTGCCCTTTGAGCATTCACTTGTGTAGATCAAGCCTAAGTTGATCTAGTCACATTAGATTGCATAGGCATATCCTTGGGCCGAGAGCTACGGGTGGTGTCATGTCCCACCTCTTGGACATTTGGAAGCTTAGATGGAGATAGAGATTGGGATTGAGCAATTGCACTCGACGACTATTGTTGTGTTTCCTGTGTCCATTTTGGGAAAGAGGGTGTAGGAGACTTGGGACTCCTACGTGGCTTTGACACTAGCTGGAAGATTTTCTTGTGGCTGTTAGATGATTTTTCCATTTGCTTTGTTGAGCATTTAACCTTGCCATGAGCAATGTTGTGCCTATGTTTCTTGTTATCCTCTTGGAAAATCAAAGGCTCCTTAGGCACTAGTGGCTTTTTCTTACCCTCAATGATTACATCTAATATCTACTCGTCAAGCATGCTTGGCTGGAGGATCTACCCTTTGCATAGTCTCACTCGGTTTCTTGATTTCGATCATGAGGGGCTCAGTCACTCCAATGTTTTTGACTTGGCAGATTTCCTCCTGCGCTTCTTTGCTCGTGATACGGTCTGGCCTTCAGCTGATAGAGGAGGTTTAGCATGGGGTTTTAGTATCGAAACCCATTGATTACCTGCGTAATACCCTTGAGCACGTAGCAACGCTTTGGATATCCATCTCTGCATTGTGTTAGCTCTCCATGGATACCTTCGTCTATAAGGCTTGGGCCTCTTTTGGGGTCTTCTATGATATTTGTAAGTCCAAAACCCATCCTTGGCATTGTCTCCTAACCTTCTTGTTTCACGCATGGCCTTACTCACTCGTTCTCATTCTTCAACATATGCTTGTATCAACTACTCCAACAAGTCCTTGCTCTTGTTACTAGACTTGTCAAAATGTTCCTTATCTTTCCCTCGAGGTTTGATGAGGTCACCCTTACTAAAGGTTGTGATTATCCTCACTCCTGGTAGTGTCATGTATCCTCTATGCTACATAGTCAGCCTCACACTTGGTCGCCCTTTTGAAGGGTCGTCCAAGGAGGGTTTCCTTTCCACAACCAGCACTATTTAGAGGGACATGGAATATGATAGGAAAGCTTTCAGTTTCAATAGTTCCAAGGATTTTGCACTTTCCTATGATTGCTTGTGGGTGTCCCCCGTATGGACTAATATTTGCATTAGTTAGTGTGAGCTCTGGTTGGCCTAGTAGATTCCACGATTCATAGGTCAGGATATTAAAATCTA
This sequence comes from Lygodium microphyllum, assembly GCF_053477565.2. Classification (NCBI taxonomy): domain Eukaryota; kingdom Viridiplantae; phylum Streptophyta; class Polypodiopsida; order Schizaeales; family Lygodiaceae; genus Lygodium; species Lygodium microphyllum. The sequence continues at coordinate 74,875,964 of NC_141159.1, forward strand.
CCCCTTCATTGATGAGAGCATCGACACTATGCTCTCTTTTTGCGATGAGTTTGACCCTGAGATAAGCAGGCAGTACTATGTCTTCATCTTCCGAGTCTTGGTTTATAAATTTAAGCTATCTAACAAATGCCCTTGAGTCCCCAGTTGCATGACTAGATGTGGATTCTCCACTGATGTCTTGGATTGTTAATGCAGTGCTACTGAAGGTGCATCTATTGTCAGGACTGTCATATCTAGTCATCCTCGTAGTTGTAGCTTGATGTTGTTGCTTTCCACTTTAACTAGATGTAGTCCAAATGCAACACATATGTGTTTTTGCGGTGTAGCATTTTTGCCCTTGTTGGCTAGATTGGCCCACTGAGGTTCTAGGTATTTCTAGGTTACTATCTGAACTTACTTTCGACTCAGAATTGAACTCACCATTTTTGCTAAAAGATCAAAGGGTGACTCTGTTCTAAGCTCTAGTGTCGTACCTGGTTGGGTTAGGCCTTCTTGTTCAAAATCTATGGCTCCTATGTGTTCCAACCAAGTGCGGTCACAATCCATGCTTATGACCCCTCGCTCTATCTTCAAGACACTCTTTTTCTATGACTTGGATTCCACCCCTATCTATTCTATTTCTCATCCCTTAGTGTCATATTCCACCGTGTCTATCTCACCCTCACTTTCGCTGAAAGAATGACAGTCTTTGTACTCATCATTGGAGCCATCTTCAACTGACTGCTCATCGTCTCCTAGGTTTTGGTATATCTCTTATCTCTAATTGAGGACTAGGGCCCAATTTTACATGAGGTTTAAGTCATGAACCCTAGTCCATTGCCACCTTGGTTGATCTAATAGATCTTGGAGTGGCTTGACGTTTGCTGCTAGATTTCCAGCTAGCTTGCCAGTCAAATACTTCAAAATCTCTTGGAGTTCCCTCTTGTTATTTGGCACTTGGAATGTGACAGGTTTAGGTTTCCCACAAAGGGTTCCTGCCATCATGCAGAGTGGTATAGAGGGTGTGTCTTTTGACTTGCCAACTGTTTTGATGGCTTGCTTGTATGCCTCATGATCTGAGAATGGCAAGTCGATCGTAGCAAGGACATGCATCCAGTCTCGCTCATCCTTCGAGCTTGGGATATAGTTGGTCAAGGGCCCATAGGACTTATTGACTTGAGCGTTACCTTTAAGCATCGCGGAGATGGCATCCAAGTTGACTGGTAAGGTCTTCCAAGTGTCCATCTCTACCCTCACATCTTCCATTCTATTGCCAATGAAGATTAAGCCATTACCCCAATCTTTGATGATGCCAGCGATTTTCACCAGCCAATTTTTAAGTACCCCGAATGGTGTCACTCTCATACCATTTGCTAGTGTGACATTGAACTTGGTGGTCTCGACAGGTGGGTTTCCCCAAGTTTGAAGCATTGGGTGGCTTAGTACACTAACCCCCGCTCTTGTGTCTACAATCCCCTTTCTCATTGCGTCACCTAGGGCTAGGACAGGTAAGGCCGCATGCATCTCGGTGAATTCCCAAAAAGCATTAACTTTCAAGGACTTAGGCACAGACTGTAGTGTCAGACTCGATATTTGTGTCTCTACATCATGGTCATGCAAGTCTGTAGCAGCTTACTCTCGTGATCTTTCAACCCACTGCTTCAGGTCTTGCCACAGGATGGAATGCTACCGAAGCAAGTCTCCCAGGCTCAGTGTCACAAGGGTGGTCACTAGCGTGGTAAGGAGGTTGTTGGCTACTTGTCCTTCTCCTATTCCAAATTTCCCTAGCCAATGGCCGTGATTGATTTGCTAGCCCATAGCATCAAGGCTTTGCCTAAGCGGTACCACTTGCAGTGCAGTCACATCTCTCGATTTTGGTCAAGGGGGTGAGACTAGCGTGCTTATGTTGGAGAGATCTTTGATCTCGTCCTCTAGGATGGGCTCAGCATCTTTTAGGTGCTCTTGGGCCTCTTTTACCCATTCCTTCACTTTTTTTCTCAATAGCCTCTAGTTGGTGCTTTGGATGCGGGTATTCTCCTACCTTAGCACTTCCCTTTTTCGCTATCTTAGGAGTTGAGGCTTCTTCCTTTGCGTGAGTGACCTTCTTTCTAGCAGGTAGAGTTGTGGCACTCTCAGTTTTTAGTGTGATCTTAGCTTTGGGTTTCTTCTTTCTTCGTCTATGGCTCTTCTTCCCAATCAAGGTTGCATCAAGGTTGCTAGGACTTGGCAATGATATGCAAGCCTACCTCGTCTGTGCTCAGGTCATGACATGCAATGGGATAGGTGTGGCCTCCCCATCAAGGTTCTTGATGCCGAAAAGCCCCAATGGGACAAATGGCACATTGGCTGAACTTGAGGATGGTTTTCGCTTGAGACAGTCAATGAAGAGATGAGTGACTCCACACTCAGGGCACCTTAGGTCTATCTTGTCTGTATTTGGTTGCTCCCTTTCAGGACAACATGATGAGATGTGCCTTCGATGACCGCAAGTCCAACATATGATTGGATCCTGTGTCTGCCCTCCTAGGCCTCTACCTCGGCCTCTTCCTAATGCCATCACCGATACTGGTCGATAGTCCATAAGGAATGTGTTTCCCTCGTTGTTGTGCGAGACGTATGGGTATACGTAAGTCTCTTCCTCATTTGGCTCCTTCACGTAGTGGACTGGAGCGTCACTTGGTAGATGGGTCGCGTAGGGACTAGGTGGTCTAGGTATGCCTGTGGGTTTATGTCCATTCTAGGAATAGTGGATTTAACATCGTTAGGCACAGGAAGGGCCAATGGGGCTCCCCTTCGGAAGAATTTTTGGGGTATGCTTGTTAGATATGTTTGGCCATATGGTTGTGAGTATGGAAATCTTCTCGGTAATCTGTAATGCATTACATCGTAATCGAATTGTTGGGGTCTGCTTGCTAGATATGTCTGGCCATATGGCTGTGAGTACAAAAGTCTTCTTGGTAATGTGCAATGCATGACGTCATGACCAAATCTACCGCAATCAGCACAAGGTCATGACCTAGGGTCTTGACACTCGATCGACAAGTGGTTTCCGCTGCAATACACGCATTGGACATGTGGGTGCATTGGTTGTCTCAACATATCTTGCAATTTGGCTATCTCCATTTTCACCTCAGCCAAGTCTTGGTTTGTCTCAATGGCTTTCCCTTTGTCTTGGGCCATTGGATCTGATCATTCACTAGAGGCTGATGCTCTCTGTGAACTCCTCGAGTCGGTCTCTTTTGAATTTGAGCTCCTGGAGCTCCGCCCTTTCAGTTGGTCATCTACTCAAATGGCCTCTTCAAACACCCTAGCTAGAGAGTCTCATTGCAAGATCGAGTTGCCTGCCAATGTCTTATACATCTCCTAACTCTGTATTCCACTGATAAACATGGTGGACACCTCTCTTTCAGTAGGTCGTTCACCCATGGGGGTTCTCTTGAAGAGGCTCCTCACATGGGTGACATAGTTGTGGATATCCTCTTTCTCTTTATGCTTGACATTCATCAATATTACTAGCAGATTGTCAGAGTATCCAGGCTCAGAGAATCTCTTGATGAAGAGTTTTTTGAGGCCATTAAAGTCTGCTTGTTCTCTGGCATCTAGACTCGTGTACCAAGTCCTACCCTTGTTGCCTAAGCCCAAATGCTTGAGAGTGTTGAGTCAAGTCGGTGAGGCCATTGGCCTCCCAGACTTGCTTGAATTGCTCTACAAAGCTATATGGATCATCGTGGGGTTGGTACTTGTTGAGTTGCTTTGCAATAATTGGGATTTCAGACTGGCCCTTAGAGCCTTGGTTTGTTCTAATCCTACTAGTAATGATGTCACTAGTACTGCAACACTCTGCTCCGTTGCTATGTTGCCAAGCACTCGCTTCATGAGAAGCTCACTCAATGTCAAGTCTCCTTCTAGGGCTCTCTCATAATCGGTTTAATTCCCACCTGCTAGGCTCAGCACCTGGTGTACCTCGCGCAATTCTATGTTCTACCTTAAGCTCCTAGCACACTAGTCTTGGTTGTATTTCACTATGCCTTGCAGCACCTTGTGGGCTAGCTATCCTTCCTCTTCCAAGTTTGTTATGATGGCCTCTGCCATTCTGATGCAATGCTCATACCGAGCATGCACATCGTAGCTGCTCACTAGCTACTAAATTGCCTCTGGAAAAACTCCTAAGTCGAGTTCCTCATTTGGCCTGCAGTTTGAGCTTTCCTCTATCATGATCACATTCTCGTGCTCCACCAAGCTATCGATCAAGTTGTGACAGATGATTTTTGATATTGAGAAGTGCTTAAAAATAGCCAAAACATACGAATTTCAAGGGAAAAATAGACTTCGTCGAAGGCGGCGGTGGCAATCAGTACGCTTTTAAGCCGCAATGCCCGAAAAAGGCTTAAAAGACCCACTTGGCGACAGTTGGTGAATTTTTACAAATTTTTGGCATGTCAGATGAGACCTTAGGAGATGCCCGGCAGTGGGGGACTTCAAGACGAATGCCCACAAATTTTCAGATCGCAATTCGGTCATCGAACGAGGAAATGGGAGTGCCCGTGAGGCCAAGGCCAAATGTTAAGTGGAAATGGACTTAAGGGATGCCAAAGGGCATGACCCTTGTGGGCTCCCTAAAGGGGGCCCAATTAAAAAATATATTTTTTTAAAGGGAAAAAGAAGGCGGCTGATTTTCATGCCAAGAAGAAGATGGCGCCATCATTCTTGGGCAAGAAATGGGATATGGGGGCTGCAAACAACCCCCCCAACCGATTACATGCTTGAGATAATCTTGATCTTTGCCCTTCATCGCTCCAATCCACTCCTCAAATGGCTACCTAGTTCAAGAGATCATATTTCAGTCTTTCTCTCTCCTCCCTCTCTCTCCTACAAGGGGCAATTCCTACATGTGAAGAAGAATGAAGCCCGATTGACGAATGCTTGTCCGACATGGTACCGGATTGCTTCCCAATCAAAGGTGGGCTGAAGATGGTAGTGTGGAGGTAGGTTGAGCATCAAACGGGCCTTGATTTGCAGACATTCAACAAGTTTCAAAACCCAAAATAATAAAAAATACACGGTAATGACATTTTTACAAAGAAAATGGCTCTTTTTTCGCATTCGATAAAGTTAGCAATGTTCATATGGACTGAAAATTGATGGACATGTTGTTTGCTGCTAGTTTTAGTCTTTCATAATAAAAAATCAGAAAATATACACTTAAAATTTGAAAAATAAATGGAAAAAACCCGAAAAGCATGGTTTTTAGAGTAAAAATGGGATTTTTGGGCTTAAAATTGGATAAGCATGAAACAAAACACCAATAAAATCTACATGGTTACTGTTTAGAGAGTCAATAGCAATAGATCTGAAATAATCCTATTTTTCTTCCATTTTTATTGATAATAAATAAGAAAAAATAAGGAAAAATAGGAAAAAATGCTCTTTAAAGGGGAAAAAATAGGAAATGGATTAGGAAAATTATGAAAATTTATGGATATGTCTATGAGTGTATAATGAGAATAAAGCATGAGGGTTTGCCTCAAGTTATCCCCATTTATATGTTTTTGTGAGTATTTACTGCTTATTTTGTGTGAAATACACGTGAAATCACCCTTTTACCTATCATTGAAAGAAAAACCCTAAACGGTAGGGAGAGAGGTGAGTTTGAGTGCTGAAATATGTTATAAAATCTGATGTATTTACTGCATTATTCATATAGGATGATGTTAAGTTAAATAAAGGGAAGTATAGCACGAGTGTAAGGCTGGGTGTCTTCTCTCATCGCAACAATTATGCATTAGTGTATGGAAACATGAAAAGAATGGATTTGCACAATGCACGAGGTTATTTTCCAAATTTTTGAGCACTTAATCATATACGAATTTGCATCAAGCATCATTAAATGGTATCAATTACAACTGCCTGGATGCATAGAACTTGGTTTCTTAGGACTTGACTCACATAGAGAGAGTGAGCAACCGGGCTGTAGGTCTAGACGGTGGGTAAAAGGGGATGGATGTGAGAATCAGTGCATTCTTGGAACGTTAAATATATTGGCGCTAAGAGGGGAGTTTGTTTCGAATGTGTCTATGTGTGGAAGCAGCGCATGGAGGGACCAATCCCCAAGATGTAAAAGAGCTACAATAGGGCTAGGGCAATCAGTCAGTGGGGTGCCCTTGTGTCTGTGATATGTGGCATTTATTGCCAATATATGTGTAATCTCCCTCTGAGGAGACAAGAAAGGGAACATTCATTGGACTATAGACTATAAAGGTACAGTGATTAGTTTTTAGGATAGTGTATCCCTCGATAGACGCTCCTGGCCTGCAAGGTTGTGTGGTGGGGTTGTCTGTTGAGAGCATGAGGTCTGGCTAGTGCCTTAGCCAGTGCTAACCCATTTTAGGTCCCATCAGTGGTGCATCTACCGGGAGCTACCAACAAGTTATGGTTCTCGAATCTAGGGTTTCTAGGGACCAAATAGTTGGTTTATGTCCTTTGATAAGGACCATCAAGCCGAAATACAAAAAGAAAAACATGTTGAGAGGGCTAGACAGCGGTTGGAGATTGTAAGTCATTATTCCCCTCAAAGGAGCAACCCATTGTGCATAAGAGGCAGTGGTTCTAATAACCTAAGTGTTACGAGTAGCTCTTCAAGTGCAAGTGGAAGTCCTAGTACTTTTCTACTTCCAGTTAATCAACCCACAACAAGTGGGGGTGTAGTTTTACCTACACAAACTCCTGTTGTCAATCTGGTTGTAGCCATGGCACAATCTATCGCAATTCTAGTAGGGACACCAGATTTGCGGGCATTAGGAGCATTGTTTCCCATTTTCCATGGGTTAGCAGAAGAAGATGGAGAATTCCACATTAAGGAGTTTCAAACACTCATGTTCAATTATCGAATCCAAGACGAAGGACACCTAATGATGTTTTTTAACATGATGTTAAAAGGAAGAGCGAAAGTATGGTACCACGGTCTCGAAGCCGGAACCATAACTAGCAGTGCCCAATTCTTTACGGCTTTCTAGTTTGCCCCTGAGAAGGGTGGACAATATTGGCTGTGTGTCTTGAATGTAACATGCCAAGAACCAAATGAGAATGTTTAGGCCTATGCTAAGAAATTAAAGCAAGTTCTTTATCAACTAAATACTTATATCCCCATTCCAGCGGCTGCCTAGTTACAATATTTCCTACATGTATTGGATTTTAATATCTAGGTGCAGCTAAGTAGTGTTGCTTTGGCCAACATTGACACTGCTATTACCCAAGCAAAAGGAGTAGAGTTGCGCTTGCAAGTGGCTTATGTAGCAAGGATAAATTGGAATGGTAATAACTTGGCCTTGACCAATGGGAGTCAAGGGGATCCCATGTCAAACGCGAATGGGAGAGGAGGGATCATGCCGAATTTACCTATGTTACCAGCTCCTCCTAGCATGACTATTCCCATGGCTAGTTAGGCGGCCTCACTAAATAGTGGGGAAAAAATATGAATCCTAATTTTGTCCTAGTAGGTCAACGACCAATCCCTAATCAAGTGGTTAGGCCCATGGGATGACAAACTGACAATCGCAGCTACGAGTCTTGTGCCTCTAATGTCCTTGGTGAAGTTAAGGACATGATGAAGCACTATACCGATATGATCTCTAAACAGTATCGGCAAATAGCTGTGGATGTAAATTTCCTTAAGAAGAAACATAATTTGATAGGGAGCCAATGCCCTGAAGAGGGTGGCCCCTCAAGATTCAGTTGTAAGTGGTGTGGTTTCCAACATTTCCCTAGAAATTTTTCGAATGTCAAATGTGATATTTTTGGGAAGTCTGGCCACTTAGCTACTACCTGTTGGAGTAAGATCAGTTCTCTCCAACAAGGAAGTAAAAAACCTGGTCCAGTTAATCATTGCGCAGAAGGGAATAATCTCCAACTAGATGAGGGACCAAGGCAAATACTGCAACGAGGAAAGGTAGTTGTAGAAGAGTTGCCTCATGGCATTAGAGTCAGCCTTATTGAGGCTGTACATGTCAATGATTTTGAAACTTCTAATCTACAGAGTTGTAACAAGAGGGCAAATGATTAAAGAGGGTGATAAAGGAACTGTAAAACCTATCAAGGGAAACCCTAAGCAGGAGGCTAGGGAAAAGTGAGTCCTGAATCCGGATATGAAAGGTGGACCTCTAAGGCCTATTGACGATAAAGTGGATCGTGATAAGGATAGAGAGGTACCAAGAAAGAAGATAAAAGTAAAAAAAGAGGCACTAAAGCCGGCGGTCCAATGACCAAAAGAAAGAATGGTTTGGTGGGAGAAGAGAACCTTGGCTAACTACCATGACTTTGACCTAGCAAGTTCTCTTTGCGAAGTCAAACTAGATGTGAATCTCCTACAATTGTTTAAACTTTCTCCAAGAGTACGCAAGAAATTCAAGAAAATCTAGTGTCTCAGGTATATAGTAGAACCTTTGGGCATAGCTAGAGTGGGAGAAGATTGGTTCGATCATGCTGAAAAGCATTGCCCTAGGGTTCCAGCATATGTGGATGGAATATTAGTGGAGCACGCTATCATGGACACTGGATCCATCATCAATATCATAAGTTCAGACTTGATGGAGCGGCTAGGTCTCGAAATTCAAAAAGACGGCTCCACGCTTCTTAGGATGGCGGATGATAGTCTAAGACAACCGGAAGGTTGCATCACTAAAGTCCACGTTACTATTGAAAGCGTGGAATGCTATCTGGACTTTAGGGTGATAAGGTTTGCAGGACGTCCTAGCTATTGAGTTTTGCTAAAAAGGCCCTAGATTTTACGAACAGACTATCAAGTTTATATACCCGCTAGTCGAGTGATTCTAGGTCGAGGTGCCCATCGTGTAATAGTAGATGCTTACCCTGAGTCTCCTCAGATTGAGAGAGCTCCTTTATCCTCTAATGAACTAGAAACAATAGATGATCCATCTAATAGTGAGACGTCATCGAGTGATGGATCTAAGGAAGGGTCCACTATAGAGGATATTTATCAGATAACCTTGAATGAGCCAATAGAGCCTCATGATTGAATAAGAGACACGGATGTTATTGAGCTAGACCTTGGTACACCTAGTGATTCGCGGCTAATCAAATTGGGTTCTATGCTCAATTCAAAAGAGAGAGAGGACTACATGTCCCTGATTCAGGAGTTTCGCGACATCTTTGCTTGGAGCTATGATGAACTTAGGGGTATTCCTCCCAATCTAGCTGTGCATACTATTCCTGTAAAGGAAGGTACCCACCCTATACGTCGAAAAGTAAGGTGTATGCCTTTTGAATTAAGGGATGGGTTGTTCAAAACTACAGAAGTTACGGAAAGCAGGTTTGATCTTACCTGTTTAGCATACTGAATGGTGCTCACCAGTTGTGATAAGGAAGAAGAAGAATAATCAGATCCAGCTTTGCGTAGATTTTAGAGAGTTGAACAAGAAAAATGTTAAAGATTACTACCCGTTGCCGTTTATCGACAAAAATTTGGATCAACTAGCAGGTAGGGAAATCTATTCGTTTATGGACTACTTTGCAGGGTATAACCAAATGGCAATTGCTGAGCAAGACAAGCTAAAAAAGATGTTTATTACTATCTTCGGTACCTTTTCGTACCATGTGATGACATTTGGGTTATGTAATGCACCAGGTTTGTGGCAGAGAACAGCTGAAAAAACCTTTGGTGACATTTTCCCCAAGGAATTGAAAGTATTCATTGATGATCTGGGGACAGCCAGCGTAAGGGATAGACAGTTAATTATCTTATAGAAGTATTTTGAGCATTGCTGACAATTTTGCATAGCTCTCAACCCACGAAAGTGCATCTTTGGAGTCCCGTATGGGCTCTTGTTAGGCCACGTGGTCAATTCCACAGGGATTGTGACTGATCCTGAAAAGATCAAGGTCATAGTCGCCATGAGTCCACTGCATACTCCAAAGGAAGTGCATAGCTTTCTGTCATCACGGTAGGGTATCATCGAAGGTTTATCAATGCCTTGGCAGAAAGAACGTTGCCACTAACAAACCTATTGTTCTTTAATTGTCAGTTTTCATGGACTGATGCTCGCAAAGTATCTTTTGACGATGTAAATCAAGAGCTTGCTAGAACATTTATTTTAAAAGCACCAAAAAGGGGTGAAATGTTCTATATATTTTCAGCAGCAACTATGTATAGTATTAGCTACTGTTTGGCCCAAATTTGGGAGGAATAGTGGTACCATATATCGGAAAGTTGGGCATATTGGAAACTAGACCTATATAGAGAAGTTGTGCCTTGCGATGGTATTTACGACCAAGAAGTTTAGGTACTACATTCTTTATGAGAGGGTTGTTTTTTATACGAAGGTAGAAGGGCTTCGATTGTTGTTGAATAAGTTACATTTGATTGATCGTTTAGCAAAATGATTAATCACTTTATAGGAGTTTGATTACGAGATTAAGAGCAAGCCGCCAAAGCTTCAAGGAATTGTCGAGTGTCTTGTGGAATTTGGAGAGCCAAAAGAGGTCGTGGTTGAAGGAAGTGACGTGGAAACATTGTTTAAGATTGATACATCATCTATTCCCTCCTGGTATGCTGCTATAATGCACTATCTTTCTACGAGAGAGACTGGAGCTACTCTATCAAAACCCGAGAAGAGGAAGATTAAACAACAGGCATTGAAATTTTCTTTGATCGCAGGGACATTATATTGGCAAGGTATTGATGATATCTATTGTCTATGTGTGATGCTTGACGAGGTTCCCTTTATTTTGAAAGAGTGCCATGACTCCGCTTGTGGAGGACACTTTGTTGGGCAGTTGATGGCACAGAAGGCTTTACGATCTAGTTATTGGTGGCCATCCATCTTCCAGGATTCATTTCATTATGTTAAGAGATGTGATACATGTCAAAGACATGATAGTCAAGAGAATAGGAAGCATTACTTACGCCTATTATGGCTATCCTTCCATTTGAGAAGTAGGGCATCGATTTTGTGGAACCTATTACCCCGTCGTCTACTACTTAGAAAAGATACATTATAGTAGCAACTGATTACTTTACAAAGTGGTCTGAAGCATGGGTGATGAGGCAGGACAATGCAAAAGAGACTGCTAGTTTTCTACTTGAGTAGATCATCTGTCATTTTGGTCCATCAAAGGAAATAGTATCGGACCGGGGGAGGCACTTTTTGAATAAGGTAATTAGAAGCCTGACTAAAGCATGGAGCATTAAGCATAACAAGACAACCCCCTATAATCCCCAAGCCAATGGATAGGTTGAAAGTACCAATAAGCAGCTTGTGGCTATCGTATCCAAGATAGTCTCTGAAAAGAAACGGGACTGGGATATAAAATTATATGTGGTGGTTTGGGTGTATAATACGATGTTCAAATGAGCCACTGGCCACACCCCATTCAAATTATTTTACAGGGAGGAATGTGTCTTGCCCTTATAAATTGAGTTTCCGACCATAAGATTTGCAATCAATCATTCTTTGGGTGATGAAGATGCCTTATTTGAGCGGTTTACGATATAGCCCACTTGGACGAGCTCAAATTGTAGAGTTTGTTGCACTAGGAGGTAGCTAAACATCGGATGAATCGGTTGCATGATCTAAAGGTGAAGAAGTATACCTTTAAAAAAGGGCAATTAGTTTTGTATTACAATGCGCGTAGGGAGCTATTTCCAGGAAAGCTAGAACTTCACTGGGATGGCCCTTACAAGATAGTTTGGATAGGTAAAAACAAGTCCACGGCTTTATTAGCTGATTTAAAACCAATGGAATTTAAGAATAAGGTTAATCTTAATAAGATTAAAACTTATTATTTCTAAATATGTTAACGTGCTAAATGCATTACAGGTCCATGCTGGGGCTGATTTGAAACCTGCAAGAGAGCTTAAACTAGTCGATGGGGCGGTTAATCCCTTATTTGGAGCACCCATATCTAGAGCAAAGATATCATCAAGGGAAGCTTATCTAGTAGAGCAAGGGATACAAAGTGTGTTGAGATGGCAAGCTCAACACATGTGGACATGGATGATGGACCGCCTGGTTAGATGGGTCCACACGTCTACACTTAGCACGTCGGTGGTCATTATGACTCTCACATGGCCACTGACTCATTACTTATTATATTCAGGTTGTTACACCTATTTACAGCTGGCATAGTTATAGCGCCATTCGACTAGTGTAGTCGGTTATGCATTGTTTGACTTAGTAGGCCACTTTCCTTTTATGTTGTATCTTATCTATACTTTGTGTACATTGTAAAGAGTGTGGAAGAAGAAGAAGAAATCAGCAAGAAAACGTTTTGGCCTCCATCTCTCTTCTTGTCTCTTGAGTGAGCTTCTCCTTGTGCATTCTGTGTGTGTTCGACGCAGCATCTTGAGCAACCCCCTCCACCACGCGATTCTTGACATGGTATCAGAGCCGCGCCATTGAGAGAGGCTGATTTCGAAGGTTGAAGCAAAGGAGAAGAAGCAAGGTTCGAGCAAGCAAGCTACGGGTAAGAATCTCTCCCATTCTTCCACTCCTTCTCTTGGATAGTGCCTGTGGAGGCACCGGAAGCAGGGCAGAGCAAAAATCTCAGATTGCAGTGAGATTTGGTGTGCGCGAAGAGCGCTGTGTATTCTGCAGATAAGCCCTTTAGGGCTTTCCCGCAGAGATTTTGGGCATTTGAGACCGTTTCAGGGCCCGTTTTAGAGCCGCAAGGTTGCGGACAGCAGTTTCGGGGTACACTGTGACTTCGACTGTATTGACCGAACGTGGGTGCGCAGGTTACAGATTTCAGATCTGTAAGTTCAAAGGTGTTTATCAGTGAGTAAACACAAGGTTTATCTGCAAACTGGTTGCAGATTGCATGTATTGTTGAGCAGACAGTAAAAAAGGCTGTCTGGTGTATTGCTGTGCACTACAGGTCAAGGGTTGCAGAAGATTTGCTTGCTGTTTGGTATTAGTTTTGTGATAATGGCAGAGAACAGTGGAAGCCCCATCATTGAGAAGCTCGACAAGAACAACTACCCATCATGGAAGTTTCGTGTCACGAACTTCCTTATTGGAAAAGGCCTCTACGAGTTCGTTTCAGGTGAAGAAAAGGAGCCGGAGGTGAGTGATCCTCCAACTGCAGAAGAGACAAAGGCACGAAAGGAATGGAATGCAAAAGACAAGAAGGTCATGTATTGGTTGTCTGCAGTAATTGACAATAACATGCTGGGACACATTAGAAATGCAGAGAATGCATATGCAGCTTGGACCATACTTGAAAGTATGTTTTCTGTAAATACAAAGGCACGAAAGATTCAACTCAAGCAAGAGTTGAATACATTGAAGAAAGGGAAGATGTCTATCAATGAGTATGCACTGAAGGTAAGAAGCATTGCAGATGCATTGGCAGCGATTGATGCAATGCCCGATGATGATGATTTGGTGTCGTCTACTTTGGGTGGACTTAACAATGAAAAGGCTTGGAAGTCTTTTGTAACTTCCGTATATGTCAGAAAGCCATTTCCAGATTTCGATGAATTGGTCTCCCTTATGATCACTGAAGAGATCAACATGCAGAGTGAGACATCTGAAAGAAGTGGTGAACAGGTCCAAGCTTTCTACTCCAGTTCTGGAAGGGGACGTGCCAGGTTCTCTTCAAGAGGCCGTGGTACAGGACGTGGTAGTGACAACCAGCAAAACAGATTGAATCAGCAATTTGGTGATATGCAGGTTTCAGGAGGTCGTGGTAACTTTAGAGGTAGGGGGAGCTTTAGAGGAAGAGGTGGATGGCAGAACAGAGGTTCTAACAACTCTGGTATTGTGTGCCACTACTGTGGCAAAACAGGTCATATTGCAGCCCAATGTTATGCTAAGAGAGATGATATCCGCAGTGGTAAGTTGCAGCAAGGAAACTATGCATCGTCTTCACGACAGAATGAAGACAAAAATGAACGTTTGTTCGTTATGCAGCATATGCTGAATGCTGTTACAGGAAAGGGAACACATGAAGATGTTTGGTATGTTGATTCAGGTGCATCCAATCATATGACCAGCCATGCAGAATGGTTTGGGGAGATGCAGGATTTGCAAAATGCAGGCTATGTGCAGACGGGTGATGACTCATGCCACCCAATTTCACACATTGGAAAAGTTCCCTTGTCCTTGCATGATGGTAAGACAAAGAGTCTTTCAGATGTATTGCATGTGCCATCTATTACAAAGAACTTGGTGTCAGTCGGTCAAATGGTAGAGCAAGGGCTGCAAGTAAGATTTAATGCAAAGGGCTGCTTTGTAGAAGACTTCAATGACAAGTGCAGGTTGGTAGCAAAGGGAAGTAGAGTTGGACGTATGTTCACTCTAGATGCTGGAATTCCTACTATGAATGCTGCTATGTATGCCAAAGGAAAAGGTGTTGTTGCAGACATTGAAATTTGGCACAAATGCATTGGACATGCAAATGTACAAAGGCTGAAATTAATGCAGTCCAAAGGGTTGGTTACAGGTTTGCCTACATTTAAAGTTGCAGAATTTCAGAAGGTATGTGAAGCATGTCAGTTTGGTAAGCAGGCAAGACAACCCTTTTCACATGACAGAGATGTAAGCAGAAATATCCTTGATGTTGTGCATACAGACATTTGGGGGCCTACACAAAATGTATCTCTTGGAGGCAGTTCATACTTTGTCACATTCATTGATGATTGTTCTAGAAAGCTGTGGGTATATTTTATGAAGGAAAAGAGTGAAGCTTTTGAGCACTTTAGAACTTTCAAGGCTGCAGTTGAAAGAGAAACAGGCTTGAAAGTAAAGTGCCTGAGGTCAGATGGAGGGGGAGAGTACCTCTCAAATGAGTTCAGTGATTTTCTGAGGTCTCATGGGATAAAGAGACAGTTCACATGCAGGTATACCCCACAGCAAAATGGGGTTGCAGAAAGGAAAAACAGGCATATTGCAGAAGTTGCACGCGCCTTGATGGCTGAAAAGAATATGCCTAAGCATTTTTGGTCTGAGGCTGTTCATACTGCTGTTTATATTATGAACAGAACTCCCACAGCTGCAGTTCATGGTATGACCCCCGAAGAATGTTTTACAGGTAAGAAGCCTGATGTTTCACACTTGAAAGTGTTTGGCTGCATTGCGTATGTTCATGTGCCAGATGAGTTGCGGAAGAAACTGGATCCAAAGGCTGAAAAGTGTATCTTTATTGGATACTCTTTAGAGCAAAAAGGGTATCGCTGTTACAACCCTGTCACATGTAAGTTCAGAGTGAGCAGGGATGTCATCTTTGATGAAATGAGCAGTTGGTATGCATCTAGTGGTGATGCATTGGATGTTGATGATGATCATGACACTCATGTGCAGGCTGAAAGGCAAGAATCACGGACTCTTAGTGGACCAGAGACATCATCTGGTAGTCCTTGGTCTGGGAGACTAAGGAGTACCTCTACATCTTCGAGTGCATCTAGTAGCACTACAGGTAAAGACAAAGGAAAGAATAAAGTGTCAGAAGGCATTGATGCAGTTCTTGATGGAGACTCCAGTGGCTCAGAGAGCTTGGATGATGAGCTTGGCATTCCTTCAGTGAGGACTCCAGGTGTGCAGAGAGCACGTGTTAATGCAAAGACTCCATTGAGTGATCCAGTGGTACGCAGGTCTAGCAGGGTGAGATACCCTGTTAAAAGATTTGGTTTTGAGGGTTATGCAGCTCACCATTATGCTTATATGGTGAAACTAGTTGAGGATGTTGAGCCCACATGTTTTGAGGAGGCTGTTGGTCATGCTCATTGGGATGCAGCAATGGATGAGGAGATGGCTGCATTAGAGGCCAATAAGACTTGGGATCTAGTATCATTGCCAAAGGGAAAGAAAGCTATTGGATGTAAGTGGGTTTATAAGATTAAGCACAATGCAGATGGTTCTATTAGCAGGTACAAAGCTAGGCTGGTTGTAAAAGGCTATGCCCAAACATATGGCATAGATTATGATGAAACCTTCAGTCCAGTTGCTAGGATGGCAACTGTCAGATGTGTGATTGCTTTGGCAGCAGCCAAAGGTTGGAGGTTGCAGCAAATGGATGTAAAGAATGCCTTCTTGCATGGTGATTTGCAGGAAGAAGTGTATATGGATCAGCCAGCAGGTTATGAAGATTTAGAGCATCCCACGTATGTGTGCAGGTTGAAGAAGGCACTCTATGGGCTCAAGCAAGCACCTAGAGCATGGTCTGATAAGATTAGAGAGTATCTTATCAATATTGGCTTTTATGTTTCTGATGCTGATCACTCACTTTATGTGAGAAAGGGAGATGCAGGTTTGGTCATCATAGTCATCTATGTGGATGACTTGATTATTACAGGTGATAGTGATAGTGGGATTGCTGAAGTCAAGGGCTATTTGAAAATGAAGTTTGAGATGAAGGATTTAGGTGAGCTAAGGTACTTCCTTGGCATTGAGGTGATCAGATGTGATGATGGTATATGGCTGTCCCAAAGACAGTATGGCTTGGATATGTTGTCCAAGTATGGTATGACTGCATGCAAACCACTTTCAGTCCCGTTGGAGCAGAATGTAAAGCTGAGTGCTGATGTTGGGGATGAGATAGAAGACCCTACTATGTTCAGGAGGATAGTGGGGAGTTTGATCTACATGACCATTACAAGGCCAGACTTGAGCTATGCTGTTGGTCTTGTGAGTCAGTTTATGCAAGTACCTAGAAAGCCACATTTGGATGCAGTGAGACGCATATTGAGATATGTGAAGTCCACATTACATTATGGGCTTTTCTATGAGGCAGGTACAGACGTACAGGTGTTTGGATACACAGATGCAGATTGGGCTGGTAGTATGTCTGATAGACGATCTACCAGCGGATACATGTTCTCTCTTGGTAGTGCAGCAGTTGCTTGGAGCAGCAAAAAGCAATCTACAGTTGCTTTGTCGAGTACAGAGGCTGAGTATAGAGGTGCTGCTGTTGCAGCATGTGAGGTAGTATGGCTGCAAAAGTTACTGGCTGATTTGGATGTGCAGGTGGAAGGTCCAGTTGTCATTTATTGTGACAACATGAGCAGTATACAGTTGGCTAGGAACCCTGTGTTCCATGCCAGGACAAAACATATTGAGGTACACTACCACTTTGTGAGAGAGAAGGTACTAGCAGGTGAGATTGACTTGGTGTATGTCAGCACACAGGATCAGATAGCTGATATCTTCGCGAAGGCATTGGGTACAGAGAAGCTTCAAAAGTTTCGAAGCTTACTTGGAGTTGCAGAGATGCAGTTGAGCTTGAGGGGGAGTGTTGAGATGGCAAGCTCAACACATGTGGACATGGATGATGGACCGCCTGGTTAGATGGGTCCACACGTCTACACTTAGCACGTCGGTGGTCATTATGACTCTCACATGGCCACTGACTCATTACTTATTATATTCAGGTTGTTACACCTATTTACAGCTGGCATAGTTATAGCGCCATTCGACTAGTGTAGTCGGTTATGCATTGTTTGACTTAGTAGGCCACTTTCCTTTTATGTTGTATCTTATCTATACTTTGTGTACATTGTAAAGAGTGTGGAAGAAGAAGAAGAAATCAGCAAGAAAACGTTTTGGCCTCCATCTCTCTTCTTGTCTCTTGAGTGAGCTTCTCCTTGTGCATTCTGTGTGTGTTCGACGCAGCATCTTGAGCAACCCCCTCCACCACGCGATTCTTGACAAAGTGGTTGAGTAAGAATATGGTAGCTTTGTGTGGGAGATTAAAGTTTTGTGCCATCACAGTTTACAAATCTTGATAAGCATTCTTGTTGAGTTTAATGAAGAAGGTGAGATGGAGCCGTCAGTTCATCCTCTAAAAATGTTGAATTTTTATTATCATACTTATGAATAGAGGAGTTCCTGATGATTGGCTATGTAAACCCCTTGTGGACGTACACGTTATACTTTGATGGAGCATCCAGGGGGCTTCATAGAAAACGGAGTGTTGGAGTAGTCATCCGAGATCCCCGACGTAGAGTTCCAATGAAATTAGCTGCTTATCTTGAGGTGGGATTCACTAACAACATGGTGAAGTATAAAGCCGTAATTATGGGATTGAATATTGCCAAGAAAGGTGGCATTCAGTGGTTGTTAGTAAAAGAGGACTCCCAGCTCATCTTAAATCAACTTAATGGGACATATACATTTTGGAATCCTCTCCTTCATATGTACCATCGAACTGTTATAACTCTATTTGATAAATTTGAGAGCATATCTCTTCAGCTCATTCCACGTTATTGGAATCCGTTTGTGGATTCATTAGCCAATTTTGCTTCTGAGGAGGACCTCTTTTTCAATTGTGGTCCTAGTTCGGATGTTGTTATTGATAATGAGACGGGACATGGTTGCTTGTGGGAAATGTTATCAAACCATGCATTATATGGCAGGCGATGGTTGATATGGGTAATTAGAAGAGTAGCCGAGACCCATCCACCTCTATTATCTTGGACTCGTAGGTTGATTCAGCGACATATTATGCATATGCCTCTTGCTATATATGCAGGAGGTATGGGTCATAACTTGATGCATTTAGTTTAGGGCTGAGTGCCCTGTCTTTTCCCTTGGAGTGGAGCGTGTGTTTGCATATATGCCTTCTTCCAAGGAGGGATATATGAGCAGGTTTGCTTGATTTCTTTAGGCCAAGAGGGCCAGTTGTTTTCAAGTTTTAATGATCTATTTCCTTAGGCCAAGAGGGCCAGCTAGTTTGCAATGCAATGTGCTATTTCTTTAGGCTAAGAGAGCCAGGTAGTTTGCAATGCAATGTGCTATTTCTTTAGGCCAAGAGGGCCATTCGTCTATTTGGTGCGGGTACAATTAATGGTTTTTTGTTTTAGTGATTGCATCATACAGGTTAACAAAGTCGCTAGAGGGAGCCTTTGCTGCAAAGGAGTTTTCTTGTGGCCATTCCAGGTGGTTTCATCCCTTTTTTGAGTGCTTTTTCCTTAAGAAATTAATGATATATGTGTGTGTAAGGGTTACTGCTACTTTCTTTTGTTTGTTGGGGACCGACATTCAAGGCATGAAGTCCCAAGTTTAGACTCTGTATGTCTGTGGGAGGCCTGAGTAGTCATTGCCTCCTACAAGGCATTGTCAGCATTGAAAGACCTGTTTTAGATGGGAATTCTAGTGATCCTGTTTTGCTGACCTGCTAGGTGGCCATTCTAGGAGTTCCTATTACTTGTGAGGCAGTTAGGGAAGCCTAATACAATCATGATGGAAAGAGACAAAACCCTATATATCTAAAGGACAATATATGAATATACAAAGGTATGTAAAAAGGGGTTCTAACCTCTATAAAAATAGAAATGGAAAGAAAGAAAAATCTTTGAGCTGTTGTTTATCACCTTGCGATGACCTGGTAGGTTCTTGGGGGTGAGTCAGACCCCAAGGCTGATGCCTTGTCTTCCTAGGGGTGGCTTTTAACTAGAAAAATAAGAATAAAAGAAGGTTGGAGCGAAAATAAAAGTGAGCATTAGAAAAGGATTAAGTGTCGCCTTGCGTGGGCTTGGTAGGTTCTTGGGTACCAAAACAGGACCTAAGGATGATGCCTTGTTCTCCTTGGGTCACTACGCTCAACTCCGTCCTTTTTACACACCCGATTATGGACAATAAGAAGCTACAGAACCAATGTGCTAAATGAAAATATTTGGTGATCAGGCTATAGGAGTCCTCACCTAGTAGGAGCTCATTGTCCTTAGTTAGGTAGATAGTTCAGACCACCACTAAGGATGACCTCTTTGATGGTTCTTGTTAGCTTGGTTGTGTTGGAGTAGTTGGTTAGTGACTAGCTTTTGACTTTCTATTAGATTATGCTAGGCCTACTCCTCATGGATTTCATGCCTTGGTTTTGACAAGGGGGTAGTGTGAGAGCTGTGTTGAGTTGTGTTGTGTATCTCTTTTGTATCACCTTGATGCTCTTTGTGGTTGTATTTATGTGCAGAGTTGTTCGTGGGATTCAACGGATTGAGTCGTTGTATCCTATGGTCACCAATGACAGATGATTTTTTATTCTGAGAAGTGCTTAAAAATAGCAAAAATTACGAATTTGAGGGGAAAAATAGACTTCATCGAAGGCAGCGCTGGCAATCAGTACGATTTTAAGCGACAATGCTTGGAAAAGGCTTAAAAGACCCACTTGACAATAGTTTGTGAATTTTGAAAAAAATTTGGCATGTCAGATGAGACCTTGGGGGATGCCCGGCAGTAGGGGACTTCAAGACGAATGCCCACAAATTTTCAGATCGTAATTCGGTCATCAAACGAGGAAATGGGAGTGCCCGTGAGGCCAAGGCCAAATGTTAAGTGGAAATGGACTTAAGGGATGCCAAAGGGCATGACCCTTGTGGGCTCCCTAAAGGGGGCCCAATAAAAAAAACGTTTTTTTAAAGGGAAAAAGAAGGCGGCTGATTTTCATGCCAAGAAGAAGATGGCGCCATCATTCTTGGGCAAGAAATGGGATATGGGGGCTGCAAACAACCCTCCCCAACCGATTACATGCTTGAGATACTCTTGATCTTCACCCTCCATCGCTCCAATCCGCTCCTCAAATGGATGCCTGGTTCAAGAGATCATGTTTCAGTCTTTCTCTCTCCTCCCTCTCTCTCCTGCAAGGGGCAGTTCCTGCGTGTGAAGAAGAATGAAGCCCGATTGATGAATGCTTGTCCGGCATGGTACCGAATTGCTTCCCAATAGAAGGTGGGCTGAAGATGGTAGTGCGGAGGTAGGTTGAGCATCAAACGGGCCTTGATTTGCAGACCCGCAACAAGTTTTAAAACCCAAAATAATAAAAAATACACAGTAATGACATTTTTACAAAGAAAATGGCTCTTTTTTTGCATTCAATAAAGTTAGCAATGTTCATATGGACTGAAAATTGATGAAAATGTTGTTTGCTGCTAGTTTTAGTCTTTCATAATAAAAGAATCAGAAAATATACACTTTAAATATGAAAAATAAATGAAAAAAACCCGAAAAGCATGGTTTTTAGAGTAAAAATGGGATTTTTGGGCCTAAAATCAGATAAGCATGAAACAAAACACCAATAAAATCTACATGGTTGCTGTTTAGAGACTCAATAGCCAAAACTTTGAAAATGCTAATTTTCTTCCATTTTTATTGAAAATAAATAAGAAAAAATAGGAAAAAATAGGAAATGGACAAGGAAAATTATGGAAAATTATGGATGTGTCTATGAGTATATAATGAGGATAAAGCATGAGGGTTTACCTTAGGTTATCCCCATTTATATGTTTTTGTGAGTATTTACTACTTATTTTGTGCAAAATACATGTGAAGTCACCCTTTTACTTATCACCGCAAGCAAAACCCTAAACAATAGGGAGAGAGGGGAGTTAGAGTGCTGAAATATGTTATAAAATTTGATGTATTTTCTCATTATTCATATAGGATGACGTTAAGTTAAATAAAGGGAAGTACAGCACGAGTGTAAGGCTAGGTGTCTTCTCGCATCGCAACAATTATGCATTAGTGTATGGAAATATGAAAAGATTGCATTTGCACAATGCATGAGGCTATTTTCCAATTGTTTGAGCACTTAATGATATATACATTTGCATCAAGCATCGTTAAATGGTATCAATTACAAGCTCCTGGATGCATAGCAGTTGGTTTCTTTAGGACTTGACCCACGTAGAGAGAGTGAGCAACCCAGCTGTAGGTCTAGACGGTGGGTAAAAGGGGATGGATAAGTGAGGATCGGTGCATTCCTAGAACGTTAAATATATTGGCACCTAAGAGGGGAGTTTGTTTCAAATGTGTCTATGTGTGGAAGCAGCGCATCGAGGGGCTAATTCCCAAGATGTAGGAGAGCTGCAGTAGGGCCACGACAATCAGTCGGTGGGGTGCCCTTGTGTCTATGATATGTGGCATTTATTTTTTATATATGTGTAATATCCCTCTAAGGAGACGGGAAAGGGAACATTCATTGGACTATAGACTATAAACGTACAATGATTCGTGTTTAGGATAGTGTATCCCTCGATAGACGCTCCAGGTCCGTGAAGCGATGTGGTGGGGTTGTCTGTTGAGAGCATGAGGTCTGGCTAGTGCCTAGGCCAATGCTAGTCCATTTTAGGTCCCATCAGGTTGAGCAAGTTGTTCAGATCCACTTCTCTAGTGCCACTTGCTTAGTCCTACTCTGTGCTTTGGTCATCCATTTATGTCTTGGGATCTTCTCCTATTGGTGGGTTCCTTGAGGTGTTTATCTAAGTGAGTTCCTTGACTTATTACATCAAATGCTCAATTTATCTCTACTCAGTGTGTGTGTATCCTTTCCCATGCACTTGTGCTCAATCAGGCTTTCAGCTGTCCTTAAGTGTACTTTAAGTGCGAAAATTCAGGGTGAGTGCGAAAAACAAGTATCTAAGTGGCTTACGCACTCTTGCTATGTTTTAGGCCTGAAAGGCTTGTTAACCCACTTCTGGTCATCTTGTCAGGTTTTAGGGTTTCTCACTGTGTTGTCTTACCCGTTTTAGGTTTGTTTAGGGTCTCTAGCTCAGCTGGCTATCGCTAGGACTCTGGGTCTCGTAGCGGCCTACTCAAGCTACTAAGTGGCTGCGTACTACAAATTTTCCTATTCCCTGCACCAAAATCAAGTTCTGCGATCGGGAGGACTAGCGAAGGTTTATACAACATAGCCGCGTCTGGTCTAATTTCTTGAAAATTTGAAAAATCATGACTCGATCCAAATCATGCAAATTGCAAGGGCCGAGTGATGGATTCGGAGGGCCGAGGGCTGAATGGAAATCGTGGGCCGTGTATGTTGCTTGAACAGACTGAGTTGTTGTGGCCGAGGGCCAAATGGGAAGCTCTGATAGGGTGACTCAAATAGGGTGATTCGGAGGGGCCGAGGGGGCCTATTCAGACGGTCCAAGGCATCCGAATAGAGGACCGAGTTTCGATATGGCTGAATGACGAGTTAGTGCGTTTGGATGGGGCCGAGGGCCAAATGGGGTAGATTGGCTGACGGTCAAGTTGTGAGTGGGCTGAGTGATATGCTCAGATGGGCCAAATTGACTAGTGGGCCGAGTCGGCTGAGAGTAAGTGGGCCGAGGGCCGATTCCGAGACTCGGCCCAGGAACTGGCCACTTAGACGGGCCGAACAGCATGCAACGACGGTAGCGAAGGTACTAATTTGCTTAAATCTTGCGACTCATGCAATCATATCACACAAGAGCTTCTAGATCAGTATCAAGGAATAAGGGGAAGGGCTTGATATACCTAGAATGCACGGTAGACTCCCTGGTGGCAAGATCGAATCAAATCTCCAAGAGCTTTCTCTCTCTCTCTTTCAATGTTAGGGTATGAAATGAGCTCTTCCTTGACTTCTTGGCTTTTAAACCCCTTTACAAGTAAGGTTTTGATGTCCCCAATCACTTACTTGCCGACATTAAACATCCCAAGCACTCTTTTTTTTCATTTTTGCATGATTTGTGCCCTATTTTTCCCTATTTTACAGTAGCAAACCCTATGCTTTTTTTATCTAATTTCGTAATCCTAACCTATACTAAATGCAACAAAGATCGAAGTCAAAAAACTGAAATGATTTCTCCATCTCTTCCAATCATCAAACCAACAAAATAACCCAAAATACTTGTTTCAAAGATCCAAAAACCCAAACTTCCTACCTATCTCAAGCTCCATTTTGGGGATGAATCCCTTACTTCGATGCTCGATATGAGGCGCACAAGTGCCCTCTTAATAATACTCATAGGCGCTTAGACTTTTACCTATCCCTCTTGAAGTCATCAAGGACTTTGACATGGGACTCATGGATCTCAATCCCATTTGGTAGATTACAAACAACGTTGAGTTTTCCCAATAACTTTAATGCACGTAACGTAATGCCATACTTTCATTTCAATGCTTCAATTTTGATATAATCCATACAACATTTTATGCCACGCATGTGAAGGTACTTTCTATGCATGCAATCTTAACATTATCCTCTATGTAATTATTTACACGATCTATAACCTTCTTGAATGATTTGATCTTTATAACTTTATGTGATTATTGCATGAGTCTAGTTGCACTTTAATCTTTTCTGTAATTTACTACATGTACCTTAGAATCCTTCTTGTGATATGGAGATGCACTTTGCTTCTTTCGATGTCCTCTAAAAATGCATTTTAAGCAAGAACTTGTGCAAGGAACAATGCACTTTATACAAGAATTCTTGCAATACGTTTTTGGTAATTTTTGATGCAATTATCTAATCAATTTCATCTATTATGATGTCATCTTACAGCGGAAATTATCTTGCTCGTTACATACATCACAACTAAGTTCATACCTAGAAAATTATCAAACATGCAATTAATGTGATGAATGTGAATATGATTTTTCACTGTGATAATTATAACCTATGATTTAATAATAGAGAAACTTGGGTTTGGAGTGATGCCTTGATTCCAACGGTATTGATGCCTGATGAACCATTCGCAGTTGCGGTTCCACCTTGTTTCGAACCTCCATCCACAATTGCAGGGTTTTCGGCCATCTTTGTGGAACTACGCTTCGGGGCCATACTCGAAGACGCGTGTACGAGTGATAGAGTTCTCGCACTCTCCTATGCAAGATTCTCGCTGCCTCTCCTTGAGTGGAGGAAGAGATTGAAGGGGGGAGGGTGTATTTTCGGAGATAGCAAGAGGGGTGTGTGACCTCTCTTTAAGGAGGGGGAAGAAGAAGCTTCCAAAAAATTTTCTCTCTCTCTCTCTCTCTCTCTCCCCTCTTTCTCTCTCCCTCTCTCTCTTTCTCTCTCTCCCTCTCTCTCTCTCTCTCTCTCTCTCTCTCTCTCTCTCTCTCTCGTGATGATGATGAAGGGGGGGTTTCGTTTTAGCCCATGAGGGGGGGTACACTGTTCCATGAGGGACGGGGGGCGTGATATAGGCAATTAGGGAGGGGGTTACCGTCGATGACCACAGGGGGGGTGCTGTATTCTAGCCCCATGAGGGGGGATCCCTTTTATAGAGGGGGAGGAGGGCCTCACGAGGGGAGGGAGATGGCCATTAACGGCCACCACCATCCACTTGGGGGGCTACATGACCCCCTCTCATTACTCACTCATACACTCTCTCTCCCCGATGTGCTGTCACCGGGGAGAGAGAGGGAGAGCAAAAAAATTGTCCTAAATTTAAAAATTTTAAGGGGGGGTTCTCAAGGGGGGAGACACGGGGGGGGGGGGGGGGGGGGGGGAGGGTGAGGAGGGGGGCACTGGGGATATTACATTTGTGATGTAGACTCAGTGGAGCCTAAGTGACAAACCCCATGATACTCCAAGAGAGCGCCGTGGGGCGTCATTTTGGAAAACCTACTAATGGACTACTGTTAACCCTCAAACGAACAAGGTGGAAAAGCTGGAAAATCTAAAGCAGAAGACAAGGCCAAGGCAAAAGTGAAACAAAAGACGAACGCGCACCAAGAAGATTTTGAAAACACAAGAAGTACAGAAAAGTCCTAAATCAAGAAAAAAAGCACATGAGAAAAAGCATGAGTCTATACTATTGTAAAAAAGCACAAGGCGCACCATGATTTATTTTAAGAGTGCCAGGATTTCACCGATTTCACCCATGCAATTTGTAAATGTAGACGGGCAATGGAAAGAAAGCTAGGAAGATAGGAGGACAATGGGAAAAAGGGCTTAGGCCATGGCCGGCCATGTAAAAAAGGGGATAAGGGGATGATCACCCAAAAGGAAGCTAGGAAGATAGGAGGACAATGGGGAAAAGGGCCTAGCCCATGGCCGGCCATGTAAAAAAGGGGATAAGGGGATGACCACCCAAAAGGGATTTAGGGTTTTGTATATAAAGTTGAAAAGTGAATGAGAAGCTCATTCATTGGTGTGCGGATAACAAGTGTCCTCTCTTTTTCTCTTCTTCTCTTCACCTTGCTTGTGTGTGTGCTCTTCAGAGAGGGAGTGTGAGAGTGTGAGGGAGTGACTAAGTGTGTGGGAGTGAGGGATCAAGAGGGTGAAGCTCTTCACTATCTCCTCTTCTCTCTTCTTCTTCCCTCTTCTCTTCTCTTCTCTTTTCTCGCGTGCGTGGCTATGGTGGATGGAGCTTGGATATGGAGGAGGCTTGCGGATGCTTGAGCTAGCATCTAGGATCATGGAGCTACTGGCGTGTGCGAGAGAGGAGGCAACTCATTTCGGCATCAAGTAAGCTCACTACACCCCGAGAGGATCAACGATGCGTTGGCTAGGTGAGAGATAGCCATGAGAGCTCGCTTGAAACACTTGAAACAATAAGCAGTCCATGGGTCTTGGCGGTTGAGCGTGAGATCCCACTAAATTTTGGTTCTATTGTCGGGACCATGAATTCAAGCTTGAGAAGATTATACTTAAGACGGAATAGGACTGTTCTAAACAGAACCATCTTGACCAACCATGGTCAAGGGGATAGACAACCTTGATCAGTTAAGATCAAAGATAAAGGTACATAGGTACTACAAGGGATCTAGGAGATAACCAGCAAGTTGATCAACAGAGAATGACGTGGTTGTCCATGATCTATGATACAAGGAGACCTAAGGTAAGGATAATTAGGATCGGCAGGGTACAAACCCTAACTTGAAGATAAAGGGGAAACAAGCAACCTAGCTTGCCAAGCCCCTAGAATCTCGCCAAGTCGCGAACAATCCAAGATCAAATGCTGGGAGCATTCGGGAAGAAGGAATCACACCTTAGAAGTTGGTTGTATGAATGACCATGGAAATGATCATGATTGTACACTTAGGTACATTGTTTGAACTTCTTTACTCAAGGGACTAATTCAAGGCAAAACACTTAATGTTTTAGGTTAAAAGCTTGGAGGGAGTGGTAGGTTCATTTACCTCTGAGTGTCTCCCTAGCCCTATCCAAGGTGGTTGTTAGCCATGCCGGGTATATGGACCAAACCTGCTACGAGAGGTCTCTCCGTGGGTGTTGCTTGGAGCGGGAGGATGCTTGGGTGCCAGGGGAGGCTCTGGTTGTACATTCCTTGCCTCCGAGTCCCACACAAGAGACTGACATGACTCGAGATGGGATCTCGAGGCCCGTGTACTAGTCCACGGGTGGAACTTGGAGCAGCAATCTTGTTGATTGCTGGGATAGCCTTCGGGCATGATACTTGATGTATTCCATGACTATGATAAATAAAGATCAAATATTTGAGAAAAGAACTTGCTTGACATTGTTTTTGTGTCGGTGCCTAAGTTACGTGAATGAACGTGTGTTTAAATTGGTTAATTAAGGAAGTTGCTTTTGCATGTCAAACATAATGTGGTAGGTAATTAGATAACTAAGCAAACTGAGAAAAGTGCGGTGGATGTGACTTGGGTCCATCTTACGGAAGGGTGGTCCCGGTTGGTTCCCGACGAGCGAACACGTTACAATTGGTATCAGAGTGAACCAACAAGATCTAAAGATTAAAAGGAAACTTAATGGAGGAAAATAAAGGGAATAAGGGGATAAATAGGGGAAGGTGAGTAGAATGGAGGAGTGTTTTCCATTGAAAACATTTCTTTACTCACTTATGGATGCTGGGTTGCAGAGTCACGAAGCATGGAGCAAGTTCTTGGTGTTCCACGTCATGTTCACGATTGCAATAAATGCTTCAAATTATCGTCTGAGGCTTGTCATGATAGATATTCTGGACCGCATCTATAATCCTTCACCCTTGTATGCGGAGCAGAGATGGACACGAGATTCAGGAATATACCACATAGCAGCCCATCGACTCACGTACCTTCAGACCAACTTAAAGAGAATCAAGTGGATGGAGGATTTGAAGATCATGAAGCTGTTCATCTTTGTCAAAGCTCACATAAATGCAACTTTGCACGTTAGCAGTCGGCAAGTCAAGCAGAATAAGTATGCCTATGAATAAGTGATCCGAGTGATCTCTGCTGATAGAATCAAAGTGTTTGGGCGTTATGAGAAGAACAGGTATCAAAGGAAGGGATACCCGAGTTTCTTATGACTTACCGTTTCCTAAAAATTCATGACCCCACTCCATATTATTATTTCGTCCCTGTAGCCGATTGTAACACAATCCTATTTTTCCCAAACTGATGTATTAATCAGCTTGTCCTACTTATCCAAAATAAATGTACTCAAAGGGTTATGCCCTCATGAATAAATAAGACTTTTTACAATTGTCTATCTTGATCATAAATGTTAGCTAAGGTGTTAAGTGATTAAATCACTTAGCTAAAAAGCTGTGCTAGTCATATTAACATAATATGGGAATGTATGATAAGATGTTAACATAAAGAATCTTATTGTTCAGACGCAACTACAAGCGCACGTTCCAAATCCGACTCCTGCACTAAGTCCAACCATGGTTCAAGAGAAGAAATTCCTTCTCAAACAAATTAAGCCACCCGAGTTTGATGGCAAGGGAAGGACTGTTCAAGCCGACGCCAAGATTTGGATTGAGTCCATGGAGGACTATTTTGAGGCAGCAGGAATTGCACCTGCTAACTAAGCCATGCTCGCCAAACTTAAGCTTACAGGCGAAGCGAGACTTTGGTGGAAATAGTGGTGCAGAGACTAAGCGATCTCGGAGGGGACAATCACTTGGGATAAGCTTAAGGAAACTGTGCGAGGGAGGTATCTGCCACCTGCCTACCACACACAAAAGATGAATGAATTCTATGACTTGAAGCATCTAGGATTATCCCTTGACGCATATTATTCGAAGTTCGTTTCACTCCTAAAATATGCACCCCCAATGGATATGACACAACATGTGTTAAAATTCTGTGTTGGGTTGAATCCACCCATAAACACTCGATTGGTATCAATGCGCCCAACGGACCTACAAGATGCACTCATTCGAGCTGCTCCAATAATACAGGAGGTGCAGACCCAACCAAGGAATAACAAGATTTGGCCTTACAAAGATCAGAATAAGGGTATGTCTAAGGCTCAGACTAAGAGAGCGCAGGGTCAGTATCAGGGCCAAAGGAAGAAAGCTAGAGTCAATGATGTCAACAACTTTGTTCCAACACAAAGTAATGATCGCAACCCATGTTGCTTCCATTGCAATGAGCTTGGACACTTCAAGAGGGAGTGCCCCAAGCTTGGAAGAGGGCATCACTAGGGGCAATTCGAAGGTCAAAATAGAGCTGCTCATGGCCAAGGAACCACCGTTATGGCTAGAGGGAGAACCTCCAGTGTTTCCAAAAAGGAACTGGACAATGAAGAAGATCCATCCATGGATGCTAACATTGAGAGGGCAACGGTTCATGCCACTCTTTACAGGAAGGGTCCAAATTGCCAATTCTCAGTGATTCAAACGCCATCAGAATATCAAGGTAAAAGCTGCAAAACCCTAATTGACTGTGGCAGTACACATTCCTTCATCTCACCAATCTGTGCAAAGAGATTAGGGATAGCCACAACAGACGCACCTACTTTACTTGTGGAATTAGCAAATGGTCGTGAGGTTATTTGTACTAGGCAAACTGCTAAGGTGAAATTCCTACTGGGTGGGAAGCCAACTTCTCTGAGATTCAGGGTAATGAACCTAGGTGTCCACAAATGTTTACTCGGAATGGATTGGCTAATACCCAATGATGCCCACATCCACTATGGGAAGGGCCAAGTCTCCTTCCGCAATTCTGAAGGGGAACTAGTCATGACTCAAGGTGAGGCTAGTAAGCCAAAAATACAGTTGGCAAAAGCAACACAGATAGTAAAAGGTGTTCAAAAAGGCCTACATGTCTATTTGATTAAACTGAATAAGCTAGATCAAAATTAGGAATCTGGAGAAGAACATTCATGGTTAAAGGAATACACAGACATATTCCCTGAATATCTAACGGAACTTCCTCCCCAAAGGGAAGTCGACCACAAAATCGAACTTGTGCCAGGAGCTGCACCGGTTGCAAAGAGGCCGTATAAGATGTCCATGTTGGAAGCTATCAAACTGACAGAGCAACTCAAGCAACTGTTAGATCAAGGCTACATCCGACCTAGCAGTTCTCCATGGGGAGCTCCAGTGTTGTTCCAAAAGAAGAAAGATGGAATGCTTCGACTATGCATTGACTACAGAGGGTTGAATCAAGCAACCATAAAAAATAAATACCCCATTACAAGAATAGATGAATTACTTGACTATCTTCAAGGGGCAAAGATCTTCTCAAAGATAGATCTAAAATTTGGATATTACCAGATAAGGATCAAAGAAGAAGATATTCCAAAGACTGCATTCAGTACAAGGTACGGACACTTCGAATTCCTAGTGATGTCATTCGGGCTGACGAATGCTCGTACTACCTTCAACAGGTTAATGCAGGATATCTTTAGGCCCTATCTTGATGACTTCGTACTCATCTTTTTTAATGATACCCTAGTCTACTCAAAACAGGGAAAGGACCATGAACCCACCCCATCTTTGCACTGTTCTTGAAACAATGAGAGCACACAAGCTTTATGCCAAGAAGAAGAAGTGTGCATTTTTCAAGCGACAGATTGAATATCTAGGACTCATTGTATCAGCAGAAGGAATTTCAATAGATCCAGTTAAGGTCAGAGACGTTCTAAAATGGCCAACACCAACTTTTGTCAAAGAAATACATAGTTTTCTTGGGTTGACATGATGGTACAAAATTTTCATCAAAGATTATGCTTTGATTGCGGCACCTCTAACTGATCTACTAAAGAAGTAAGTAGCAATTGTATGGTCACCTACTAAATAGACCAGCTTTGACAAACTAAAGCAAAGCTTAGTATCAACACCCATCCTGAAACTTCTTGATCTTACTAAGGAGTTTGAAGTGGTAATTGATGCTAGTGCACTTGCTTTAGGATGTGTACTTATGCAAGAAGATCATCCTATAGCATATTCTTCAAGGAAATTGAAGAGCCATGAAAGGAATTCTGCTACCCACGACCTGTAACTGTTGGCTATCATCCATGCTCTCAAACTTTGGAGACATTACTTGCTAGGTAACAAAATTTCCTTAGTAACGGACCACAAGAGTCTTAAATGGATTTTCACTTAGAATGAGCTCAATATGAGGCAATGTTGATGGATCAAAGTGCTGGAAGAATATGATTTTGAAATCAAATATAGGCCTGGAAAGGAGAATGTAGTTGCTGATGCACTGAGTCGAAAGGCATTTCTAAATTCTCTCATTTTGCAAGATCCTTCAACAGCAAGGTCTCTAGCCACAAAGGTATCAATGCCAAACAACCCGATTCTTGAGCTAGCAAAAGAAGAGGCATATCATGACCCAGTCTATCGGAGAATGCTAAGGAAGATCCCCATCAAGGATACCTGAAGCTAAAGACGACGTATCAAGATTTATCCATCTATAGTGAGCTTGTCTACTTTAGGACAAGATTATGTATCCCTGCAAGCCAAACTCTCAAGTAGAAGATACTTTGAAAAGCCCATGACTCCCCTTTCTCAGGGCATCCTGGTTACGCCAAGACCCTTAACATGGTCAGGAATAACTATTTTTGGGAAAGGCTCAAGGGAGACATACTCAAATATGTCACGGAATGTTTGTCTTGTCAACACATTAAGGTAGAACATGTCAAAATGCATGGGAAATTGCAACCACTTGATATTCCACAAATGAAATGGAAGTTCATTAGTATGGAATTTATTGTTGGCTTACCCCAAGTTCAGGGAGGATATAACTCTATTATGGTTGTAGTAGATATGCTCACCAAGGTCGCACATCTCATCCCTATCAAGACGAACTATAAAGCTTCATACATCACAAGATTATTCATCAAGGAAATATTCAAACTTCATGGGTTACCCAAAAGAATCATTAGGGATTGTGACTCTCTCTTCACATCACACTTCTAGAGGGCTATCTTTGAGGCTATTGGAACTCAACTCTGTTTCAATACAGCTTACCATCCCCAAACTAGTGGTCAAACATAATGAGTCAATCAAGTCATTGAAGATATTCTTAGGGCATACTGCTGTCACGAACCCAAAAAATGGATTCAATACTTACCACTGGTTGAGTTTTCCTACAATGCTTCTTACCAATAGAGTATTCAGATGACCCCTTTTCAAGCATTGTATGGGCACGATTACCGTACCCCTTTGAACTTCTCGGATCCAACTTTGAGGGTAGAAGCTTCAAGGCAGATGCTAGAAGACATGGACAATCAAATCAAATCAATAAGATAAGACATTCAGGCTGCAAAGGATAGACAGAAGGCCTACGCTGACTTGAAACGGCAAGACAGATCCTTCGTTGAAGGTGATATGGTCTTCATCTGTGTATGCCATAAAAAGAGTTCACTATCCTTGGGAGAGTACAAGAAGCCAAGTTTGAGGTATTGTGGACCTTATAAGATCACTAAGTGCCTAGGTCCTAATGCTTACAGACTATAGCTGCCCACAACTCTAAAGATTCATAATGTATTCCACATTAGCCTATTGAAAAAGTATCTATCTAATTTGAATCATGTACTTGACGATCAGCAAATTGTAATGCCTAGCCAAGGAGTCCTTGAGCTATGGCCTGATAGAATCCTAGATGTTAGGGAGAGGCACTTGAGATCAAGGACCTTGAGAGAATACTCATCCATTATCCAGAAGAGGATGCCACCTGGATGGACAAAAATACTCTCAATCAACAATACCCCCAAGTCTTCTCGAGATGAGGGCATCTCGATTCCTCTAAGGGGGAGAGGATGTAATATCCCCCGTGCCTCCCCCCCTCCCCCGGTGCCTCCCACCATGAGAACCCCCCCTTAAAATTTTTAAATTTAGGACAATTCTTTTTACTCTCCCTCTCTCTCCTCGTCGACAGCACATCGGGGAGAGAGAGACAGAGAGAGAGAGAGAGTAATGAGAGGGGGGCATGCAGCCCCTTAGGTGGAGGGTGGCGGCTGTTAACGGCCATCGCCCGCCCCTCGTGAAGCCCCCCTCCTGGGGCTAGAAGACAGTGCCCCCCCTATGGTCATCAATGGTAGCCCCCTCCCTGATCGCCTACATCATGCCCCCCTCCCTCGTGGAATAGCACAACCCCCCCCCCCCCTCGTGGGCTGAAATGAAAACCCCCCTTCCCCCTCGTGATCAGAAACCCCCCCTCATCATCATTACAACAGAGAGAGAGAGAGAGAGAGAGAGAGAGAGAGAGAGAGAGAGAGAGAGAGAGAGAGAAAGAGGGGGGAGAGAGAGAGGGAGAGAGAGAAAGAGAGAGAGGGAGAGAGAAAGAGGGAGAGAGAGAGAGAGAGAGAAGCTTCTGGAAGCTTCTTCTTCCCCCTCCTTAAAGAGAGGTCACACACCGGTCTTGGTATCTCCGAAAATACGCCCTCTACCCTTCAATATCTTCCTCCACTCAAGGAGAGGCGGCAAGAATCTTGCATAGGAGAGTGCGAGAACTCTATGACTCATACATGCATCTTCGAGTATGGCCTCGAAGCGTAGTTCCACAAAGATGGCTGGAAACCCTGCAAGTGTAGATGGAGGTTCGAAACAAGGTGGCACCATAACCGCGAACGGTTCATCAGGCATCAATACCGTTGGAATCAAGGCATCACTCCAAACCCATGTTGCTCTATTATTAAATCATAGGTTATAATTATCACGGTGAAAAATCATATTCACATGCATCACATTAATTGTGTGTTTGATAATTTCCTAGGTATGAACTTAGTTGTGATGTATGTAACGAGCAAGATAATTTCCGTTGTAAAATGGCATCATAATAGATGAAAATGATTAGATAATTGCATTGTAAATTACCAAAAATGCCTTGCAAGAATTCCTGTATAAAGTGCATTGTTCCTTGCACAGGTTCTTGCTTAAAATGCATTTTCAGAGGACATCGAAAGAAGCAAAGTGCATCTCCATATCGCAAGAAGGATTCTAAGGTACATGTAATAAATTGCAGAAAAGATTAAAGTGCAGCTAGACTCATGCAATAATCACATAAAGTTATAAAGATCAGATCATTCAAGAAGGTTATAGATCGTGTAAATAATTACATAGATGATAATGTTAAGATTGCATGCATAGAAAGTACCTTTGCATGTGTGGCATAAAATATCGTATGGATTATATCAAAATTGAAGCATTGAAATGAAGGCATGGCATTACATTGCATGCATTAAAGTTGTTGGAAAAATTCAACGTTTTTTGTAATCTACCAAATGGGATTGAGATCCATGAGTCCCATGTGAAAGTCCTTGATGACTTCAAGAGGGATAGGTAAAAGCCTAAGCGCCTGTGAGTATTATTAAGAGGACTTAAGAAGATTATACTTAAGACGGAATAGGACTGTTCTAAACAGAACCATCTTGACCAACCATGGTCAAGGGGATAGAAAACCTTGATCAATTAAGATCGAAGATAAAGGTACATAGGTACTACAAGGGATCTAGGAGATAAACAGCAAGTTGACCAAGCGAGGACGACGGGGTGGTCCAAGATCTATTTTACAAGGAGACCTAAGGTAAGGATAATTAGGGTGGGCAGGGTACAAACCCTAACCCGAAGATAAAGGGGAAACAAGCAACCTAGCTTGCCAAGCCCCTAGAATCTCGCCAATTTGCGAACAATCCATGTTGAGATATCGAGCTCTACTCGCGATATGCCAGGGTGACCCTTGTGCATTTATGTCACTGACTTGTTAGCTATAGATGCGGTTGGTACACCACCCATGAATAATAGCTAGATGACAGCTATCCTTATCTACTCTAGTTCGTGGCTCAGTTAGTATGCCACCTTAGTTAGTTGAGTTTGGTTTGAGACCCATACATAGGGTTCTTCTATTTCTTTGTACTAGAGTTCTTTTGGCTTACACAACTAAGAAGAGGAAAATTGTTTTCAGCCTCCACCTTTGTGTGTATTCCCCCATTGTGTAAGTGAGAAAGCTACAAGTGAGACTCCTTCCTTCTCTCCCACAATCTTGACATGGTATCAGAGCCTAGTTTGTGATAAGGAGTTCAAGAAAGAAAACCAAGTTCGCAGCGTTTTGGTAAGAGGACCAGTGTTGCTTTTATTTTTTGAGTTTGGGAGCAAGTCTCTCCAGGTAGCACAGCAGGAAAGTGCAAAATTACATTGTCTCAGATTGAGACGCCCTTCGCGGTGTAGCAAGAGGGCAATATATGTTGTGCGAGCAAGGGCTTTAGCCCTTGGTTGCCCTACTTTTTTGATTCGATGCCATTTCGGGGCCTGTTTTGGAGGTAGAAGTTTTCCACACGCACTCAGGAAAAGGCCTGTTTTTTGCTGTGCGACCACTATTCTACAGGTCGATGAAAAGTTACTGTAGAAATTGCATCGTATGCCTGTGTGCAGAGACATTGGGAGTTACAGAATCATCCTTGTTGCCTATTGATGCAAAATCATCACTAGGAAGTGACTGTGTGGTCAAATACCACTTTTGTCAGTTTTGCAGATTTGCCCTTGTGAGGCTGAAGCTGTGTTTTTTGCAGTGACAGAATTTTTTGCAGTGTTCTATAATGGCGTCTGATTCTCTTTCACAGATTGTCATTGAAAAGCTTGACAAGAATAACTTCCAAGCAGGGAAGTTTAGAATGATGAATTTCCTTATGGGAAAAGGATATTGGGAATTTGTTGCACGAAATGAAGAAGAACTAGTTCTTCCTAATGTTCCCAATCAACAAGAAATACAGGAATTTAAAGGATGGCATGAGAGAGCCAGAAAAGTTATGTACTGGTTGTCTATCAGTATTTCAGACTCTATGATTGTGCATATTCAGGATGCAAGTATGCCAAAGGAGGCGTGGGATACTTTGTCAAAAATGTATAGCACAAATACACAAGCCAGGAAAATGCAGCTCAAGTGAGAGTTGCACAATGTGCAAAGAGAAAGTATGAGCATCAATGACTACCACATGAAGGTGAAGAAGATTGCAAATGCACTTGCTTCCATTGGGTCGCCAGTGGAAGATGATGATTTACTTTCTATTATCTTGAATGGTAGGAAAGGATTATGCACAGTTCTGAACATCAATTTCCGTCCGTGAAAGATTTCCTGATTTTGAGGAGTTGATTGCTCTTCTAATTTCTGAGGAGCAGAGAAATGGTGGTGCATCTTCTTGAGGAGGAACTTCTAAAGAAGCTGTCTTCTACTCAAATTCTGGAAGAGGTAGAGGCAGAGGTAGAGGAGGCCATGGTAGAAATCAGAATATGCAGCAAACTCAAGAAAATGAGTCCTATGGAGGAGGACGTAGTAACTCTAGAGGCAGGGGGAGCCAAAGAGGTCGTGGTGGATGGCAAAGAGGCCAAAATGCAAACAGCGATGTTGAATGCTACTACTGTGGTAAAATGGGTCATATGGCTAAAGACTGCTATAAAAAGCAGAATGACATCATGAATGGAAAATTGCAACAAGGGAATTATGCATCTTCTAGTAGACAGGGTGATGACAAAAATGAGCATTTGTTTATGGTGCAGCACATGACCAATTCTGTGACAAGTGCAAAAGAAAGCAACGATGTGTGGTATGTTGACTCTGGTGCATCAAACCACATGACAGGTCATGTAGAATGGATGCAGGATGCAAGGAAAATGGAAAAACCAGGATTTGTGGAGACTGGTGATGATACTGCACATCCTATTGTGCAGATTGAAAAAATTCCTTTGTCTATGCAGGATGGAAAAAAGAAATACCTATCAGATGTATTTCATGTCCCGAATATCACCAAGAACTTGGTTTCTGTTGGTCAAATGGTTGAGCAGGGCTTGCAGGTTAGATTTAATTCTCATGGATGCTTTGTTGAGGATATGAAAAATAAAGGTCGCTTGATAGCAAAAGGAAAGAAGAAGGGTAGAATATTTATGTTGGATGCAGAGATGCCTGAGTTGAGTGCAGCAATGTTTGCAATGGGACCGGTGTAGTTGTAGATATTGATATCTGGCATAAACGCATTGGTCATGTTAATATACAACGACTTAAATTAATGCAAGCCCAAAATATTGTTGTAGGATTGCCTAAATTCAAGGTTGCAGAAATGCATAAGGTATGTGAAGCCTGTCAATTTGGAAAACAGGCAAGGAAACCATTTCCTAGACATGTTCAAGAGAGTAAGAAGCTATTGGAATTAATCCACTCTGATGTGTGGACTACTAAAGCTACATCTATTGGAGGCTGTCATTCACTACAAGATATAGACCTTATACCGACGTTTAAAGCGACGAAAATACAAACAACAAAATTTGCCCCCGTTGTCGCAAAAAGCGTCGTTATTAACGACGCCATAAAAACGATGCTACTGGCATCGCTATTAGCATCGCAAATGCGACGCTAATAACGACGCCAATAGCGACGCAACCAGTAAATTTGCGACGCGCATAGCAACGGCAATAGCGATGCGAGCAGTAAATTTGCGACGCTAATAGCGACGGTAACAGGGATTAAAAAAAATTTGTGACAGGGCAGCTTAGCACTATGTGCTGTATGAGAGCCATACAAAATAGTTTCTGCACTACTATATACAAAGCGCTTGCAAACAAAAAGAATATATACTGAAATCATAAAACTGATACATGAAATAAATGCATGATCGCATAAAAAGCGATTGGTACAATCATGACAGGATATCACTAATACATAGAAAATGTCTACATAGATCAAGCGACTAAAAAATAAAGGTGTGTGAGCTTCAAGGATCCAAGGGCGAGCTACAAATCCTTGTCCCCCGAAAGCTCGTCCCGCCGCGAAGGAGCATCGAACGGATTCTATAGAAAAAGAAACAACACATCAATCCACCATACAATAATGCATTCAAATATCTCATGGTAACTACGGACAAGAAAGATGAGTGACTTACAAGGCCGCCGCGTCTATACAATCGGTCGATCAATGCATTGAGACCGTGCCTCTTTGCGTATCAAGTCTCAAGGCCTTGCGGATCGCAATTTGTAATAGAGTGCTGCAAAGAAAACAAAATGCTAACAGTTGGAAACATGATTGTCAGTACAAAGAATATTTCAAAAAACAAACAAGCAAAACAAAAGAAAAACTTACAAAGTCCTCCAAATATGTCATGTGGCCGCCACTCCTAAGATGATGGACCACTCTGGCCTCGAGTCGTGCCCTCGCCGCCTCGCGCTGCTGACTCAAATGTCCTAGAGAATCTGTAGTCTCCTCCCTCAGTCGGTGCCAGTCATCTGCATCTAATCACTCGGGCTTTGCAGCCCCACTCTTGATTGCCTTGCGTGCGTCAGATCGTCGATGTGACATGTATGCATGCATGCAATCCATCATCCAGCCCGTAGAGAATCTATCTACTACGACTGGCACCGAAAACTCCTCGTGTAAGGATGCTACTATGTAGTCCTTGCTCCCCTCTGGTATGTTCTTCCAATGATCCAGGACGTTGTGCCGAAAAACTTGTTGGCACAACTCTCTCATGGGAGCCATCACCCTCCTCCCCTCATCATTCATGATGATGGCTCTTGACCTACTATCGACCAGATATTCATAACCCCTAGGAGTCTGCCTAAGATGGGTCCTCTCCCATCTCCATCCATGCTCCTGGGCATATCCAGGAGACCCCTTTACATCCAGTGTACTAACGGGGGTAACCTCTCTCGGAGTGGCACCTACTGATGGCTGTGCAAAAGCCGGAGTAGCTGGAGTAGACGTCCCCACAGGTGTGACAAATCCTGGAGGTGACTTAGCTCTAGCTAAATGATGAGACGGAGACACCACATCCGTGTCTCCACAGCAGCATCCCCCTGATCCCGATGCAGTCCCTCCCTCTGGCCCAAGTCATGAGCATCGAGATCGTCTGCTCGAAGCCAAAGCATCCGATCATACTGAAGTATATCTAGTAGAGCGCCCTGACAAAGAACGAGACAGCTCCTGGTCTGCCATCTCTCTGAATCTCGCGAGTTGGTCTGGAGACATGCGTGCGAAGATATCCTGCAACTCCTCATCGCTCATCCCTCAACTCATCCTGAAAATGACTCCTACACAGATAAAAAATGGTGTTAGAATAATCAATTTAAATTATACAAAGCACAGTAATATAAATCATTTTAAAAAAATCCCTCTTAAAATGCATATCTTATGTACCTTTATAAGAGATCTAAACAACGAATTGAGTAAGTGGATGCTCCAAGTATAAAGCATCCTACGGTCCCATGTTAATCTATTGACACAACTCTGCATACACTGGAAGGTTGATAGACATGTCACTACAAAAGAATGAGTCTACCTCATTCTCAAAAAATTCTTGGACTCCTGTATTTCCATTATTGTTAGCCGATGCGGGCTCCAAGCTTTCGACGGCCTCCACTCCTTGTAATATCAACCCCTCTATTTGCATATTATCTTCATCTATGCTCGGAACATCGCTTTGATCATATACTCTTGCACTTCGGGGAGTTGAAGGTATAACATACCACCATCGAGGTTGTCGGGGGTTTGGATAGAAGATTACCTATTCACAAACACGTACAAAGCGAGTTCAAACTATTGTGATATGAACCATGTCGTATTACAATTAGCAAGAAAATGACTCCATGCACCTGTTCACAATGGGCTGGCAACACAAAGGTGTCGTGAAAATCCATCTATTTTTTTTCGAAATCTATTTCGAGAAATCCCGATGAACCTCGTTGAACTATTGCTCCAGCTCCTTGAAGTACCACTTTGAACCACTGCACATCGAATAGTATCATAGAGAAGCTACGGTAATCCATCGTAATAATACTTTGCAAGTTCCCAAAATACTCCATCTCATCCACAGCTGTGTTCGGATCCGTTGCTCGTCATCGGCTCTCTTGCTCGAACCTTGCCATGACACCACAGTCCATTGTGGAGCGCATTTTGTCAATACACTCCACGCGAAAATGCCGTCCGCGCGACCACACTGCACTATATATTTTGTACTGTACATTGAAACGCTCAAATTAGATGTCGCATATAAAATTTAGATACGACAGATTCTAAACCCCTCATCACCTTTGGACTACATCCCCTCGAGAATTCCCACTCCTCCATTGAGACCTCTGTCCCTTCGTTGGATGCTGCGGTCAAGGCTCCATGTAACCATCGTGTTGACATAAACCGCGGCATCTCCTCCATGCCTTCGGGATATCGAATCGGTCGATGATGCGTACTATGTCAGAATTCAACTCGCGCTTTCTCTCGATCTTGCCTTGCAATTTGGTACTTGGCGAGCCACGTCTCCATGGAGGCATGGTGCAACATACAAAAGCGATTCACCTTCTCTTCCATTGAGGCATCCATTCTTTTTTCTACCCCATTTCCAACCACCACATCTCCAGTCAGTCTATCATTGTCCTTCATTATCCATAGCATTTCATTGTCTGGTTCCACCGTTGGTAGCCATTGTGAGATATGCACTAACGCCTCTGACACCAACCAACCTTCGGCCATGCTACCTTCTGGTCGAGCTCGTTGTCGCACAAAGCCTTTCAAGGTTTTCATGAAGCGCTCCAGGAAGAACATCCATCGCATATGGACAGGTCCAGAAATCTCCACTTCGTCCACAAGATGGACAAGAAGGTGGACTTGTATCGTGAGCATGCTAGTGGGCAGGTATTTCTCAAAGAGACATACCGTCTCCACTGCTCCCCACCTCACGGATTCAATAGAGGACATCTTAATCTCTTTCTGTGAGATCCATTGCACCAAAGTTGACAACTTGTAAATGGCCCTGCAAATTTCTGGAGTAAGGCATCCTGCGATCGTGATCGGTAGGACAAACTGCCACAAATGAGAAAGCATTATGAATAATGGTCACTTTTCAAATTGCAAAATGCCCATGCTAATTACAATCCATTCGTAGCACAAACCTGATATATCTTATGCCAATCATGGGATTTTAGCCCCGAAAATTGGTCATCTTTAGAAAATGTGGACCTGAGAGAACGCATCATACCCATCGGAGTGCGCATAGACTTGATTACTTGCTTCACAATGCGCTCTTCTTTAGTGGACAAAACCCAAGGAGCGTGAGGAAGATGCACGTGACCATCAGCACTCGACTGCGGCCAAAGTGCCTCCATCTTACCTACCTCCTTCAAATCCATTCGTGCCCCTATAGTGTCTCTCTTTCCTGTGATGTGGTCCCATAGCAAGCTGCCCAGATTCTTGAAAATATGCATGGGATGACCTTTAAGTGGGTCCAATATGGCAACTCGTAGAAAACTGAGAACCGTCACATTCCATTTGGATGTGATTCCAGGTTGACCATTTTCAGCTCGTACCAGTCTGCGGCGTTCATACGTGTTGGAGGTCGTCCAAGGAAACCTTCCCTAAGTTCATGATCCTCCGGCAAGAAAGTGACGTGTCCTTGATATACCATCTTCTTCATGGTTCGTGACCTTTGGGAGTCTAACTGTGGCCCACACAATGGACATGCATGATAACCTGAGGTAACTAGACCTGTAAGGCGAGCCACGACCTAGTGAATACTTGATTGAATGAGATAAAATATAGATATTACCAGCGAGAACGGAGGCTTGCTCACCTGAGCACTCTTCCAATCCTGAAAAGCCATGCATCATCCACATGAGAATGGCTCAAATGTTGGCTGAACGCCGACCATCGCGCCTTCTCATATCTTGCACAATGACCCCCTCCTCCCACAAAATCTTAAGCTCATCGACTAATGGACGAAGATACATGTCCATATTTTTTACTTTGTAGCGGCCTGGGACGAGCAAGCTAAGTATGAGATGTCCTTTCTTTGTAGAAAGCCATGGAGGGATGTTGTAGTTGACAAGGACTATAGGCCACACATTGTAAGAAGTTGAGCACAGACCGAATGGGTTCACACCATCCATTGCGAGACCGAGCCGAAGATTCCTTGTCTCTCGCACAAAAACTAGGAAGGTAGATTCAATGTAGCTCCATGCGTGCGAATCCGCTGATATTCATTGAACTCCATCCGTGGACCTATTCTGCACATGTCATGTTGTCAAGCTTGCCATGCCGGACGTATGAAACATGTGGTTTATGCGGGGGATGAGCGGAAAGTGTCTGAGAGCTTTTTAGGGATGGTTTGCCCTTGCAAGTCCTATCGATACCTGTGAGCACCACACTTTGGACATGTCTCCATAGTCTCGTATTCATCTCGAAACAGTATGCAATCATTGATACATGCATGGATGTTATTGTAGTCCATGCCAAGCTTTCGTAAAACATGTCGTGCATCATCACGAGACTCAGGCATGGTATTTGCAGGTGGTAATATATGATATTTCAATAACTTGAAAGAAATCATAAAACACCTTGAAAAAGCACAAATGTTTGTAATAATAGTGTCAAAAAAAAAAATCAATGAAGCCTATGTGCAAGGTACCTGAATAACTTGGTCACACTCATATCGCTCCACCCATATTTTGCTTGCACACTTAAGAGTGCAAGCAATGTCTTCAACCGAGATACTCATAACCCATCATATAATGGTATGTATGCTTCCTCTCTAAGCGGATTAGATGTCTCGACATCCATGGGAATCAATGCATCGATCATTGCCTCCATCTCAGGCTCCAAGATTGTAGGTAGGTCTGGAAGGTTGTCTGTCTCCTCTGGCATTGACAGTATAGATTGGCCTTGCGAGTGGTGTATTGGCTCCTGCACTCCATCCATCGCACGCCCACGAACTCTTCTAATTGGCCGCAAAGGGTGCACTCCCCCTTGGGACGAGACATCACCTCCCTGGATAGAAAATTTGCCAACAAGACCCAATCTTATTGTGTATGGTTTTCAATTAGCTTGCGAGTACAATGCATGATTAATATTAACTTCAAATTACCGTTTGCTGAAAATCCGCAATCGCCTGATCAATGATCTCAGATTGAAACTTGCCAAATCGTCGTACGTGTTCTATAGACAATCGGCGTTTTCGTCTAATTGCCAACTTTCATTGAGAGCAAGGACATGGGACACACTGATTAAGATACGCCTCGCGATCTTGAACAATAAGACCTTCTTCGTTTTCCATCTTATCTACATTACAACAAACGAGGCTCAAATGGATGGCTTTATGGAGATGTATGTCAAGTTGCAAGTTAACTATAAGCTCTTGCTTGAGAGGTTTTAGCCTCTGCAAGAGCTTGAGAAGCAAATTTTGTAAAACATTGAGGTTGATATTGATGCATCCATGGTGTTGAAATCTAAACTTCAAGATATAAGAAATGCTTTACTGATTAATGTAAAGAATGAATTGGACATAGTAGTTGAGAGATTTATTGATGTTATATCTCGGCCATATACCATGCTCAAGGATTTGTTTGTCCCGGTAGATAATTATTCGTTATTGTAAAAAAAAAAGCATTGGTTCATAAGGTTCATGAGTCGAAGACTAAATGTTTGGACTTGACTAAAAGATTGGATAATGGCTTAGATGCTAAAAGGAAAAGTGATGAATATATTACTTCATCATTGCAACAAAAAGATTGGTGACAAGGATGCTATGATTAATGAAGTTCTTCACGAGGTGAATACAGAGTTGAAGGGGATGGAACACGATTCTTCTTTGGGATTTAATGGTGATAAGTCAATTATTGAGGTGTCTTCTTGTACAACCATTATACCTTATATACCTAGCTACAGTCTCTAGGTTATGTACTTTGAGTATCTTAGAGGGGCTCTACTAGGATTACTTATATAACTTCACTAGAGGGCTTTGAGTATAAGTAATCCATTTATGAGCATCATTGAGGATCTCTTAGTCTAATAATAAATCAGTCTCAACAAAAAGCATCTTAGAAATGTGGTTTTTTTGTCCTAGGTCCATGTATTAAAATTAATGCCATCTATGAAATTTATCAACTATAGTAATAAAATTTGTTTCAATCAATTCTACTCATAGTCATAACATTTGAAGAAAATATCCTATGCTCAATTTAAGGGATTCTTCTTCTATAGCAATACTTTTGGGTTCATTTTGATGAAGTACCGTAATGAACATTAGCTAGGGTATCATTTTCTTTTAGTCCTTCCGTTGACTAGTTGGCATGATTTCTAATTTGTTATGCCTATAAAGTTAACACAAAAACAATGAATTATGCATATCACAATTAGATCCCCTACTTGGACATTATGAAGGATATGACCAATTTTAAGCCATCTTAAAGAGTCACCAATGTACATGGCCCATGTCAAAGCACATTGCATACCATTATCGATAAGTCTATTATCGTGCATCTTAAATCTCCTAATTAGACTTTATAAAGTGTATGACTAATTTTTAGACCTCTTAAGGAGTCGATGTAATAGTACCCATAAAAAAAGCAAAGTGGATACCATTACCATAATCATGGATATGCTATCGTTCCAATATATGTTATCTTTCTCTTTCTCTCCCTCTCTCTCCCTCTCTCTCTCTTTCTCTCGCATTTCCTCTCCCTCTCACAATATATCTTAACACTCTCCAAAAGCAAAAGGGAGAGGGAGAGAGAGAATGCACTCTCCCTCCCTCTCCCTCTCGCTCTCTTTCTCTTTCTCTTTCTCTCCCTCTCTCATTTCCTCCCCCTCCCTCTCCCTCTCCCTCTCTTTCTCTCTCTCCCTCTTCCTCTCCCTCTCTTTCTCTCTTTCTCTCTCAT
Source organism: Lygodium microphyllum (assembly GCF_053477565.2). Taxonomy (NCBI): domain Eukaryota; kingdom Viridiplantae; phylum Streptophyta; class Polypodiopsida; order Schizaeales; family Lygodiaceae; genus Lygodium; species Lygodium microphyllum. The sequence continues at coordinate 74,920,455 of NC_141159.1, forward strand.
TTCCTCTCCTAAACAAGAAAAAAAGAAAGTGATTTAAACCTTTAACAAGCAAAAGGGAGAGGGAGAGAGACAATGCACTCTCCCTCCCTCTCCCTCTCCCTCTCCCTCTCTTTCTCTCCCTCTCTCATTTCCTCCCCCTCCCTCTCCCTCTCCCTCTCTTTTTCTTTCTCTCCCTCTCTCTCTCTCTCCCTCTCTTTCTCTCTTTCTCTCTCATTTCCTCTCCTAAGCAAGCAAAAAGGAAAGTGATTTAAACATTAAACAAGCAAAAGGGAGAGGGAGAGAGAGAATTCACTCTCCCTCCCTCTCCTCTCCTCTCCCTCTCCCTCTCTTTCTCTTTCTCTCCCTCTCTCTCCCTCTCCCTCTCTTTCTCTCTTTCTCTCTCATTTCCTCTCCTAAACAAGCAAAAAAGAAAGTGATTTAAACATTAAACAAGCAAAAGGGAGAGGGAGAGAGAGAATGCACTCTCCCTCCCTCTCCCTCTCCCTCTCTTTCTCTTTCTCTCCCTTTTTCCAAGTAAACCGCTGTCGAAGGGTTTTTGAAAGCAAAGTCACAACCACTGAGGACCTTGACTAATTTCAGGATAGAAGATCAATCATACGAATAAGCAAGATGAGAGGATTTGTGAGCAGCAAAAGAAGCAGAAAACAGAGGGCATGTTCATACTCTGGATGGAGAAAACACTGTATTTTGCAGAGAAGTTAGATGCCCATTCAAGTGAATCTATTGTGGAAAATCTACTCGAATACTGGAGTATTCATACACCTTGTCTTCCCATGAAACATGAAACTTGATTGCTAACATGTACACTGCAATCAATAACATCCTTCCAGTAGATACAAACAATGTATACTACTTTTGGTCATTCTAAGAATGTCCACATGAGACTTGGCATAAAATTTGCACATCCACCCATTCCATGGCAAAGCAGAAAACTCATGAAGTCCAATCTATTGCAGTCACACTACATTCTTCTCTACTTGGACAATCAATCTCCACTTTGAAATCCATATACGGTTCCATTAGTGATTGCATCATCTTGCTGGCTGACTGTATTTAAATTTTGTATTCTCTGAAGGAAAGAATGCCAAAGAAGTAATTCAAAGCAGATGGTGCTGAATTCCAGAACAAAACTGGTGCAGGATCCCAAAAATTTGGTCTTGGTCGCTTCCTTCTTTAACCTTCTTTCTTATCAAATATTCCACTATCCAGTTACCAACCGCATTCAGACCATTTTCCTTTGGAAGAAGATCAATCTTTGTTGCAACCAATACAATTGGATTGGCTCCAACCAGATCACGAATTCTTGCAAGAAAAATTCCATTCAAATCAACAATATCTACCAGCTTTATTATTAGTGCTTTCTCGTTAGAAAGATGTGATAACTGTGAACGAAGTTGCTCGGCTGAAACAAATCTTTTCCCTCCACTATAACCGCCATGCCCACCTTTAATTGCAGGTTGGCGAGCCGAATTCTGCAGCATGTTGGCGTCATCTTTAGGTCTTCTGCTGTGTCTTTGTTACCAGCTTCTGCATCACTTCGTCCGCTTTGTTGTCTCTTATTTTTGTCTCCGTCAGAACCAGCCGATTCGTCTTTGACTGTGTTGCCTTCCTTGACATCGATAACTCTTCTATTTCTTTGTCACTCCTCCTTCTTTAGCTTTGTCGTTGGAGTTACCGTGTGGAGACAAGTTGCAGGGTCCTCAGAAAGAAGGCACCAGAAGTGCTGTCCTTGAATCTTTAGCGCCATCCACTTCAGATCGTCGCAGCCTCCAAACGTCCGCTAATGTCGCAGAGCTCCTTCGTCATTCTCTATCGCAGCCACGATCTCGTCCTCCCAGTCGCCGAGATAAACATTCTCCTCTAATCCTGTTGAATTCGCGTCCTTCCTATCCTCCACTCTGATTGCTTCCCACAAATATACTCCCCGATAAGAATGGCCTGTAGTTCCATTGCCGTTTAGAGAAACTTCATACCAAACAGCAGGCTGATGTATGCATCGCTCCCAATACTCATAGGCCCTCCCTCCCTTGACAATAGTCGATCGCTTCCAAAGGTCTTTTTTCCCTTTCCTCAACGCTTTCCCCTCTTTCCAAAATAGTGTTCTCCCTCTTTCCCCCCAAAAAAAACTCTTTTAAAAATAGTGCTCTTTTGCTTTCTTCCCCAGCACCCCAATTGATACAACCACTGGCAGCTCACACATCAAAAAAAAAACTGAGAACTTTGTACCAAGACTGCACCACCACTTTGCCTGACTTCATCTATGAAAGCAAAGCACTCATCAAAGTGCTCCTCCATGTTAACATCCTCACTATCAAGCACACTGATTTGCTTGTACTTGAAATCTGAAGGATAACGCGACTCGATCGTGTTTGCAATTGTAAGGATGTGTCATTTCTAATCTCAGCAATTCCTCTTTATTGTAAGCTGCTCCAATCGATCCAATGTAAAACCCCCTCAATGATTTTGCAGTGCAGACTATCATCTCTCCTATATTTGGTTACCAGATAATCCTGCAAGATCCTCTCCATTCTATGTTTGTAAATGACCTCCATCATATCACTCAATATATATCATTTGTTGGCAAAGCATTCACATTCATTTCTTGTCATCACTATGGCCACCAACCATGAATCATTGCTCAACTTGATTTGTTGATGTGAATGTATCTAAGATATTTGTCCTGCAGTCTGCTATGACGGAGATGGCTCCCCGTTTGATTCCGTGATGATGACAGACTTTTTGTATGCCCGGATATAGTGAACCACTGCTTAACATAGACTCACCACTATGCCTCCAAACTCCTCCCCACTATACTCATACGCAAAAAATAAATGTAAACACAACAACTAAGTATGTACAAAGTATCAAATCACACACACAACTTTTGGGTGGTTTTCACACCTCGAATGCGCAGCAATACGACATCCATCCCCTCTAATCCTGCGCATCCTCTGGATGGGCCAACTACCCATGATCATTATCATCAAGATCCACAAACAGATCAATCTCTTCATTATGGATTTTCGGTATATCAACAAGATTATCTGTCATGTCATCTGTCTCTTCCATTGGAGTTTCTTCTCGTTGTTCTCTTGCAAATTCTTCCAATGCATAATCTTCATCATCTCTTTTCTTGAAAATCTTGATTCTTTTTCCAACAATAGGCACTCTAAGCACTGTCCCATCCAATTTTGTCAGCTCATATGTTGCATTATTAAAAACATGTCTGACTATGTACGGCCCAAACCATCTTTTCACCATCTTCCGAAGTGCAATATGTTGATTTTCAAGGCTGCTATCAAAGACCAATACCCAATCTCCCTCTTCTATTGCTCTAGGCCGCAAGCGATGCTTGCTGTCAAACCTGTCCTTATTTCTTAGTCTAGCAACCTTCAACCTATCAATAGCTAGCTGAATATCCTATGGTCTCCTCTCCAACTGTCGAATCCGAAGAGCTAAGAGCTCCTCTCTCGTCAAATCCTCCTGCCAAGGTAAAACTGACCAAGTCAAAGCACAAGTCACAGTCGGCATAACAGGTTTCTGACCATACATCAACTCTGCAGGCATATATCCTGTGGTAACACTGTGAGTCGTACGATCAGCCCACAAAGCAAATGGTAGAAGTCTCGGCCATTCTCCAATCCGTCCTCTGCATGCTTTGGCTAATGCTTTCACTATCGGCGGATGCCCTCTTTCACTCTTCCCATTTCCCTCTGGATTATATGCTGTAGTTAGAGCCAACTTGATTCCTAGCTGAGTGGAAAACTCCCTAGCTTCATTTGCATCCAATTCACCACGATCCGCAGTGATCTTACCCACACAACCATACCTGCAGAAAATTTCCTCCAATAAGAACTTACACACTGCACTAGTGGTCTTCATTCTCAAAGATCTGCCCTCAACATGATTGGTAAGATCCTCTCTAGCCAAAACAATGTATCTCATCTGCCATAAACCCATAGGCATGGTAACCAAATCAACTACCCACTTATAATGAATGCATAGCGGATAGGTCGGATGAAGCTCATCTCGATGACGCACTACTGAATACATCTGACAGTCTCTGCAAGTCTCAACAAAGTGAGAAACATCTCTATACATGCCTTTCCACCAATATTTCTCCTTGATTTTCTCATAAGTAGCCCACACTCCTCTATGACCAGCCCAAGGACTCTCATGAAACTCCCTCATCACCTGTAACTGTGTCTCTCTATCGCAGACAACCCACAAAGGTAATGCGCCTCTTTTCTTCGGATGCTTCCAAAGAAATCCGTCCTTGAGAAAATAACCATAGGCTTTCCTTCTGATCTTCTTGAACTCTTCATCTGTCCATTCATCTCTTTTGCTTAGTGTACTAAGGTACCTGCCAATCTGCAACCAATCTCCAACATAGAGTTCTTCTATGAAAGCCACAATATCATAGACATGACAAACATGATCAACCATAATGGCTCAAATTTCTGCATCATCCTCTTCTGCAAGTAGAGTCTCCTCATCATCATATCTGGCTCTAGACAACATATCTGCCACTGGATTATCCTTCCCTGCTATGTGTTTAAATTCCGGATTTAATGACTTAATGTATGCAATCCATCTCAACATGGCTATATCCGGAGTAGAGCAACTCGTAATCATACCAATCAATGGCAAGCAATCTGTCTCTACCACAACTGAAGCTCCAATAAAGTACTCCTTGTCACATTTAAGAGCCGTAACAATCCCCAATAACTCCCTCTTGATTTGCGGATATCTCCTCTGTCTCTCGTTTAGGACTTTCGCCCCAAACCGAATGGCATACATGTTTCCATCTGCATCATCTTGACCCACAGCCCAACCTATGCCAATTGGACTAGTGTCAATTGTCAATACAATAGGCCTTCCACAATTATAATCCGCTTTCCTGAGAGTAGGAGCATTCTGCAATAACTTCTTTAATTTTCGCATAGCTCTAGTGTGGCTCTCATCCCAATAGAATTTCTGCCCCTTTCGAAGTAGCTGATATAAACAATCTGCTATGTGTGCAAAATGAGGTATCCAAATCATATAAAACACACAAGCTCCAATGAATCTCCGTACCTCTGAAGTGGTAGAACAATACTCCGCAATCTTGCCTATAGCATTCACCTTATCAGGTGAGGGTTTCCTGCCATAATATCCACACATATGTCCAACAATGACAACCTCATTCACTCCAAAAATAGATTTTTGCCCTGAAAGTGTCAAGTTCACTTCTTCTAACCTGGCCAAAATCTTCTCACATGCTAAAATATGATCAGCCACAAAGTATCTGCACCCCTGATCATTTAGACTCTCATTTTTCTCTTCTTCTGCATACCCTTTAATGGGCACATCATCCAAGAAAGGCATGGTAAGCTGAGATATAGAATCATGAAGGACCTTATGCATGGCATTCATCATATGCGCAACAGAATTAGTGGCACCTTGAGGCAAGGTACACATCCTGACAAGCCCAATAGGAGTTCTCATGGTGGTTATGTCCCTACTTTCCAAAGCCAACTGAAACTGATCATATCTTGAATACAAATCACCTAAAGAATAGATGGCACGTCTAGCAAATGCCTCTGCAAACTCATCCACAACTGGACCTATACCAACATTCCTGATAGTAACTCTGTTCACTGGATACATGTCCTGAATAAATCGGAGAGTAACATTCTTCTTTGGAACTGTAAACCACGTGTTTGAGTATGGTGCAAATGAAGGCTCAAGGATTCCCATCCTGATTTTCTCATTCAATAAATCAATCAGCTTTGGCAGGTGTGCCTTAGGCACTGGAATAGGTCGGAGATTCCATGGAATATGAGGAATAGTAAAAATGACCATAGGAGCAACAATATCAGGATTCACACATCCAATCTCATGCGGAAAAAAAGTAAATCCCCTTCCATGTCACTCAAGCATCTCCTGAAAGAATTGCTTCTCTATGGGTAGCAAGAAATCACCATTTCCAATTTACAATTCAGCAAGAGTCTCTGCTGAAAATTTATGACCAATATGCTCCGGATTCCTCAAAATTGGCTGTTTAGCAGCCCTCTCTATTTGCTGATCACTGTCAGGTGGAAGCGGTACAGCAACCGGCTTCACCTTCTTATCCACAGTTTTGTATTTCGTCTCAACCCTGGCTTCATTATGCTCTTCTGCATTACACAAATCTTGCTGTAAATCAGCAATTCTGCACTCCAATGGCTGAATATTCTCAACCCTCTGCTCTATGGACTGCATAGAAATAGCCCTAAACTCTGGATGCTGAAATATTTCAGCAGTAAACTCTGTTGGCTGAAAGTTTTCAGCCCTCTGTGTCTCTGAAAGCTGATCATAACCAGCTGAAAACTTTGTTTGTTGAATTTCTTCAGCACTCAACACTCTTTGCTGAGTTACCTCAGCCTCTGACTCAATCTGTGACACAAAATCTGCAATTTCATGAAACATGTCCAGGGACTGCACTAATACATTACTATGACAATTCTGCATATCAGTTTTCAGCATATCTCCCATCTCTGTCATCGTATCTGCACAAATCACACTGTCATACATCCCATCTATGTGCTCATCATCCTCCAAAATTCCTGCATTTTTTAAATTTTTCTCCTTCCTGCATATGTACTGCCTGGCAGCTCTAGGCAACCTAGAAGTCTTCTGATAGCTCATTGAACTGTTTGCTGAAATCCCAACAAAATCGGAGGAGAAAACACAGCTGCCAGGAGGCGAGAACTCCAATCTCCTCTGCTCTGTACCACCGTCGTCTCGCGAAATGGCAGTACCTAATGAAAACCCGAATCCCTCACAGTGGGCAAAGGTGCATCTCTGAGAGTATCCCTGTTTCTAACAGGGTTCACACACACAGTCATAAACTGAACTGCTCTCATACCATCTTTACTGTGAATCCGTGCATAAGCAGAACCATCATCCATTACCTTTGTTTCCATGCGCATCTCTGTGATGAATGGCTGTCCAAGAATTATAGGATAAGAGCATGAATCCTGCACAAAGAAATGAAAATCCTCCTCTACATCACCAATAGAAACCCTGACACTAGGACAGGCAGCATAAAAATCACCTGCAGTGTTATTGGCGGCTCTCATACGCCACACATGCTCTACATCCATAGGCCATCTGTTACTCTCATAAACTCCACGAACTATGAGATTAATCTCTGAACCATGATCCACCAATGCAACATAAGGCACCTGTTTTTCTCCAATCTTTGCCATCATCTCTATAGTTGCCCTAGCCCAATGGCTCCGTGAAAAGTGACTACGCGGTATCAAGACAGGCTCATCAATTTCACCATAATGCATAGGCTGAACCCTCTTCTCTATCTGTGGAAAAACAGAAGCATTTTCAACCATAACCTCATCCTCATCCTCATCCAACTCCCCAATCAAAACTCCCTGTGTATCAGTGGTAGACAATGCATGTCTTTTCCTCTTCAAAACCTCCTGAAACTGATCCTGAAACTCTCTTTTCGAGATGCCCAAAATCTCAGAAATAGTGAAAGTCACCTCACTGCCAAGTATCTTGTCATTAAAGATTTTCTTCATGTCTGTAGATGTCTCAATATCGGACATCAACCTAAACCCTGGTTGCTTTCTCTCTCTAGGCTCTTGCCTCTTTTCTCTCTTTTGAGCATCTTCCATCTGTCGATTTGGCCCTGGTCTTGAAGACGGTCCTGCAGTAGGTGGAGTAACAAACTCACCCCCTCTAGTCTTCTTAGGTGCACTTGGATTTTCTTCATCTCTCTTATGCTTCTCCTCAACAAGTACATCAGCTCCATGAGATTTAGCCAAATAAGCATAAATAGAATACCTGTCAACAGGCGAATCCCAACCTGTCTCTGATATGATGCTAGAGCCTGCACTAGTCAAAACAGTTTGCTGAATTTTCCCCTTATTTGCAATCTCCATAGCATAAGTCCATAGCGCTGACTGAGTCTCTGATTCCTTCTCAATCTGGACTCCATATGCAGAAGCATCACCTCTAGCTGCCACATAAGAAGTACGCGCAACCATGTCATCCACTAACTTCTTCATTCCACCTTTACCAAAGTTGGTAGCAAGTGGAGCTCCTATCTCAGTCAACCAAATCTTACCATCTTGTCCCCAATATACCAAATTCTTCCTCCTTGCATCCTGAAAAGATTCACAATCCCTGCAATGCTAATGGTCCATACTATCGCACCAAATACATCTCCGGTCTCTCCTAGGTGCACTAGGAGCACTCCTAGGAGCAGTAGGAGCACTAGAAGAAGTAGTAGGCGAAGTCGAAGCAAACTGCTCTTTCAACTTTCCCACCAACTCGGCTTTGACTGACTCTAGTGTCAAATCTGTTATGCCTTTGATTATGTCATCAAGAGAAGTAGGCACCGATGGAGCGGATGGTTTTGGAATAGAAGGTGTAGGCATCGGTCGTGGAACAGGAGGAATAGGTGGAGTGGAAACAGTAGGCACTGGCATAGGCCAAGAAACTGGCTGAGGAGGAGAAGAAATAACAAGGATAGAAGCAGGCATAGGAACTGATGATGGTGTAGGTGTCATGGAACCATTCTGTAGGCGAGTCTTCCATATCCTCCTCTTGGTCAAAGTCGAGACTGCATCCTGAGCATCCTGCCAATCCGTTTTAAGACCCATAGGCTTCGTGCGATCCTCAAGAAGCTCACCCAATTCTTCTTGAAGAGCAGGATCTGCAGCTTGCAAGAAAAGCTCAACTTTTTCAACATCCAATGCTCTTTGTTCAATGGCATCAAGCTGACTATACCTCTCCTCAAATTCTCGAATCAACTCTGAAGCAGCTAGACATTTGTTTGGCATGTAGACCCACTCTCGAAATGACCGCCGAGTAGCCATACCAAAGTCCTCAAGGAAGTATTCTTCTTTCAAGGCCTTCTTAAAATCTTGCCAATTTTGTATTTTGAATAAAAAGATCACTCACTTTTACCCTCAAAGCGGGTGTGACAAGACGAAGGAAGTATTTACTCGTAAGTCCAGCTCGAACTCCGAAAAACCCCATCTTGATCTCATATGTCTTCAAATATGTTGAAACATTTCAGCCGTCAAATAGCTTCTTCTCATTTTCAACTGCTTCAATAGCCTTAATCGTGCTGTTTGCATTCTCCTACTCCGAATAGAGTTGCCTTTGCTGAGACAACTGCTGTTGATGCAATTGTTGCTGCTGCTGCATATACAATTGTGTCTGCTGATTTTGGAGCTGCATATACATGGACATATTCTGCAAAATCTGCTTTAGATCCTCTGTTGAAGTACTTGACGCAGCAGTCATTGATGGAGCTGAAGTAGACGCAGCTGGAATTGTAGAAGAGGCTGAAATAGAGGCTGAAGTATCTCCCATCCTGAAATTTCTGCGACGCTTTCACGTCGGGTTCACCAAAGATGTCGAAGGGTTTTTGAAAGCAAAGTCACGACCACAGAGGACCTTGACTAATTTCAGGATAGAAGATCAATCATACGAATAAGCAAGATGAGAGGATTTGTGAGCAGCAAAAGCAGCAGAAAACAGAGGGCATGTTCATACTCTGGATGGAGAAAACACTGTATTTTGCAAAGAAGTTTGCTGCCCATTCAAGTGAATCTGTTGTGGAAAATCTACTCGAATACTGGAGTATTCATACACCTTGTCTTCCCATGAAACATGAAACTTGATTGCTTACATGTACACTGCAATCAATAACATCCTTCCAGTAGATACAAACAATGTATACTACTTTTGGTCATTCTAAGAATGTCCACATGAGACTTGGCATAAAATTTGCACATCCACCCATTCCATGGCAAAGCAGAAAACTCATGAAGTCCAATCTATTGTAGTCACACTACATTCTTCTCTACTTGGACAATCAATCTCCACTTTGAAATCCATATACGGGTCCATTAGTGATTGCATCATCTTGCTGGCTGACTGTATTTAAATTTTGTATTCTCTGAAGGAAAGAATGCCAAAGAAGTAATTCAAAGCAGATGGTGCTGAATTCCAGAACAAAACTGGTGCAGGATCCCAAAAATTTGGTCTTGGTCGCTTCCTTCTTTAACCTTCTTTCTTATCAAATATTCCACTATCCAGTTACCAACCGCATTCAGACCATTTTCCTTTGGAAGAAGATCAATCTTTGTTGCAACCAATACAATTGGATTGGCTCCAACCAGATCACGAATTCTTGCAAGAAAAATTCCATTCAAATCAACAATATCTACCAGCTTTATTATTAGTGCTTTCTCGTTAGAAAGATGTGATAACTGTGAACGAAGCTGCTCGGCTGAAACAAATCTTTTCCCTCCACTATAACCGCCATGCCCACCTTTAATTGCAGGTTGGCGAGCCGAATTCTGCAACACGTTGGCGTCATCTTTAGGTCTTCTGTTGTGTCTTTGTTACCAGCTTCTGCATCACTTCGTCCGCTTCGTTGTCTCTTATTTTTGTCTCCGTCAGAACCAGCCGATTCGTCTTCGACTGTGTTGCCTTCCTTGACATCGATAACTCTTCTATTTCTTTGTCACTCCTCCTTCTTTAGCTTTGTCGTTGGAGTTACCGTGTGGAGACAAGTTGCAGGGTCCTCAGAAAGAAGGCACCAGAAGTGCTGTCCTTGAATCTTTAGCGCCATCCACTTCAGATCGTCGCAGCCTCCAAACGTCCGCTAATGTCGCAGAGCTCCGTCATTCTCTATCGCAGCCACGATCTCGTCCTCCCAGTCGCCGAGATAAACATTCTCCTCTAATCCTGTTGAATTCGCGTCCTTCCTGTCCTCCACTCTGATTGCTTCCCACAAATATACTCCCCGATAAGAATGGCCTGTAGTTCCATTGCGGTTTAGAGAAACTTCATACCAAACAGCAGGCTGATGTATGCATCGCTCCCAATACTCATAGGCCCTCCCTCCCTTGACAACAGTCGATCGCTTCCAAAGGTCTTTTTTCCCTTTCCTCAGCGCTTTTCCCTCTTTCCAAAATAGTGTTCTCCCTCTTTCCCCCCAAAAAAAACTCTTTTAAAAATAGTGCTCTTTTGCTTTCTTCCCCAGCACCCCAGTTGATACAACCACTGGCAGCTCACACATCAAAAAAAAAACTGAGAACTTTGTACCAAGACTGCACCACCACTTTGCCTGACTTCATCTATGAAAGCAAAGCACTCATCAAAGTGCTCCTCCATGTTAACATCCTCACTATCAAGCACACTAATTTGCTTGTACTTGAAATCTGAAGGATAACGCGGCTCGATCGTGTTTGCAATTGTAAGGATGTGTCATTTCTAATCTCAGCAATTCCTCTTTATTGTAAGCTGCTCCAATCTATCCAACGTACAACCCCCTCAATGATTTTGCAGTGCAGACTATCATCTCTCCTATATTTGGTTACCAAATAATCCTGCAAGATCCTCTCCATTCTATGTTTGTAAATGACCTCCATCATATCGCTCAATATATATCATTTGTTGGCAAAGCATTCACATTCATTTCTTGTCATCAGTATGGCCACCAACCATGAATCATTGCTCAACTTGATTTGTTGATGTGAATGTATCTAAGATATTTGTCCTGCAGCCTGCTATGATGGAGATGGCTCCCCGTTTGATTCCGTGACGATGACAGACTTTTCGTATGCCCGGATACAGTGAACCACTGCTTAACATAGACTCACCACCATGCCTCCAAACTCCTCCCCACTATACTCATACGCAGAAAATAAATGTAAACACAACAACTAAGTATGTACAAAGTATCAAATCACACACACAACTTTTGGGTGGTTTTTACACCTCGAATGCGCAGCAATACGACACCGCATCCTAAATGTTATGCATAAAGAGAAAAATGAAACTTTGTATTGTTTCAGCGTTTAAATTGTTGTATAATATCATCCTCCCCCTCACCGTTTAAATTTTGTTGCGTTCCATAATGTAGAGGCTCTTTTATGTCATTTTTTGTATGTAAAAGCAATAAATACGCACTTTAACACAAAGGAAAAGGGCCAAAATGAGGCTTAACCTCATGCTTCAGCCTTGTCAGACATTCACATACATAGATCTCATTTTTTCATTTTTTGAACGTAAGAAACCCATTTTTTTCCATTTTTATCTATTTTTTCTATTTATTTTTAATAAAAATAGGTATTTTTTGGTTTTTTAATGATGACTGATCATTGAAACCAAAACTTAGCATTTTCCCTTATTTTACCCCATGTTTACTCATTTTTTCCCACTCAAAATCAAAGAAACTAACAATTTCCATCAAAATTAGTATTTTTTTGAGTTTTGAAAATTTATAATTGCTGTAAATCAACACAGGTTCTACATAACAGTGATTGCAGCCCTCAAACATAATGCAAGGAACATTCCAATAAAATTTTAGCCCATGTGCATGCCATTTAGACCATGAACGATAAAAAACAAGCAAAATTCTTTCATAAAATAGAGCATACCGCCTTGTTGCGTGTTTCAGGTTTTTTGAATATTTAATTGGGACTGTGTATCGACCAACCAACCATGGATTTCAACATAGATGTTCAGCCTTCAACCTCCTCAGCCTCTTGGAGCAATCCGGTGCCTCTCGGACAAGCATCCATCTCCCGATTCTCCTTGATTCTTGCCACATGAAGTTCCTCTTAAGGGGAGAGACAGGGAGGAGAGAGAAAGACTAGATCTGCATCTCCACAACCGGGCAGCCATTTGAGGAGTGGAAGCAAGCAATAGGCAGTGAAGATAGGATGTAGATCAACTAGTAGATCAGTTGTGGGGGTTGCTTTTAGACTCTCCAACCCCCCTCTCCATCAAGCGTGGCCATGGTGCCTTCTCTCAGTCTCTGCACGTGGAAAAACACGCCCCCCCTCCAAATTCCAAAAATTGAGGGGCCCCAAAGGGAGCCCCCAAAAGGCATGACTTTTTGACTTAAAGTCCTTTCCCACTTGCCCTTTTGGGTCTTGGCCTCCCGGACACTCCCTCTCCATCGTCCGATACCGGATTCGCGGTCTGAAAAATCCTGGGTGTCCGTCTTGAAGTCCTCCATTGCTAGACATCTCCCAGGGTCTCGTATGACATGCCAAAAAATTATGAAAATTCACCAACTATCGTTCAATGGGTCTTTTAAGCACTTTCGGGCATTGTTGCTTAAAATCGTACTGATTGCCACTGTCACCTTTGACGAAGTCTATTTTTTCCCTGAAATTTGAAATTTTTGGCTATCTTTAAGCACTTCTCGGCATGAAAAATCATCCGTCATTGGCGACCACGGGATAGGGCAATTCATCCCGTCGAATCCCACAAATATATCTACACATAAACACAACCACAAAGAGCATCAAGCTAATACAAAATAGATACACAACAAGACACATCATAGCTCTCACCCTATCCCCTAACAAAACCAAGGCATGATTCCATGAGGAGTAGGCCTAGCATAATCTGACATAAAAACCAACGCTAGTCACTAACCAACTGCTCCAACATAGCCAAGCTAAAAAGAACTATTAGAGAGTGCATCCTAAGTGGTGGTCTGAACTACCTACCTAACTAAGGACAACTCAACTAGGAGCTCCGAGGACTCCTATAGCCTGATCAAGAAATAGTTTCTTTTAGCATATTGCTCTTTTAGCCTCATATTTTTCATGCTCAGGTGTATAAAAAGGGGGGAGCTGAGCGTAGTGATCCAAGGAGAATAGGGCATCGGCCTTAGGTCCTATCTCGGTACCCAAGAACCTACCAAGCCCTTGCAAGGTGACACTGAATCCTTTTCTAATGCTCTCTTTTATTTTTGCTCCACCCTTCTTGCTAAATGCCACCCCTTGGAAGACAAGGCATTGGCCTCGGGTCTTGTCTCATCCCCAAGAACCTACCAGGCCTTTGCAGGTGATAAACAAAATCTCAAGGATTTTTCTTTCTTTCCTTTTCTATTTTTATAGGGGTTAGAACCCCTTTTTACACACCTCTGTATATTCATATATTGTCTTTCACATATTTAGGATTTTGTCTCTTTCCATCATTATTTTAGTAGGCTTCTCTAATTGCCTCACAACTAATAGGAACTCCTAGAATGGCCGCTTAGTAGGTCAGTAGAACAGGGTCACTAGAATTGCCTTCTAAAATAAGCACCATATTAGAGATTTTGGGAATTTCCCAAGTCCCACTTTGAATGAATGTCTTACTTTTGTGAATGAAAGAGAGCACTATGCTTATGTTTAACTTTAAAGGGCACTTTGTATGTTACAAATATGAGATCACACATCTTGAGAGCTTAAATGATGAATGTAAGCTATGTGGCTGTTACGAGATTTGGATTTCACCTCTATCTTTTCTAGCATACTAACAAAATATGATGTTGTATGGTGGTCGAAACATCAAGGAGTCTTAACTAGTATATACCTAGGAAATTTCCAAGTTTAAAGTAAGAATACAAAGGTTTGATGGAGTGGAGAGAGAATTTAGAATATAAGAGCCTTAAACATTGTATGAAAATATATTATCATGGCCAAAATTTATAATGTTATGGATTTGAAGATATTATAATACGATTTTTTTCTTTTAGATATAGCATCATTTAAAGTGACATGTATAAGTTTCATGAAGTAGGACCTTAAAAGAGTCACCACTAACTAGGTGTGGTTTAATAACTTGATCTAATACCATATCGTAATAAGTTTGGATAACCTATGATGTGATGGTTCTTTTTTTATGTAAACCAATAGACACAAGTATGTCAAATAATTGCTCACCCCATTTACATTTTTTGTATGTATATGCATGATATATAAATATCTTTTATTCAAAATTTCTATCTATCTTGACAATATATGGACAAGATGGATATTGACTTTGGCCAAAATTAATGAGTTTCACACTTTGACTAGCTAAATGAATTTTCATATCATAAAATAAAGATTTATATACCAAGCTAGAAGTTTATGATTTTTCTAAGACTAAAGATTTAACCTTCGACCAATGGTTTGTGTTTCCAAAGAAATAGACATAAATTTTATAAGCAATCAAGACTTATTTGTTAGCTAAGACATAAAGTACAAAATTGGACTTAAACCACTTTATAAGAAATTTCAACACAATTAACTAATGTTATTGAAAGAATAAAAAACATTAAGTAGATTCTCTCATTGATATTGGTGCCGTTTAAAAACACCAATGTAGCTACACAAAACACTTTAAATTTTTAACAAGCATATATTTTATAGCCATGCAAAAGCCCTTAATGTAAGGGATATATTTATTATGGAAGTCAAAATTAGTCCATATAGAGTCACTGTCTTGTTGCATCATGTATATTGGAAAAATACAACTTTTGTAGATAGTTGCACTACCATTTATGAAATGTTTGTGATATCCTAACTCATGAGCAAGTTGCACTGCTTCCATATCTTTCAAAGTAGAGACTAAAGGAGTCTGCTTCAACATGGATAATTGTGAGTTGTTCAATGTAAGTGATAGACAATGTGAGCCATTTGTTGAGTATGCTTGTATAGTAGATGGTTATAAAGAAATAGGATTTAAACCACTTTATAAAAAATTTCAACACAATTATCTAATGTTATTGAAAGAATAAAAAACATCAAGTAGATTCTCTCATTGATATTGGTGGTGTTTAGAAACACAAAGGTAAGTACATAAAACACTTTAAATTTCTAACAAGCATACATTTCATAGCCATATAAAATCCTTTAATGTAAGGTATATATTTATTATGAAATTCAAAATTAGTCCATATAGAGTCAGCGCCTTCTTATTAATCATGTATATTGGAAAAATACAAATTTTGTAGATTTTGTATAAAACATTTAGCTATACTACCATTTATGAAATATTTGTAATATCCTAACTCATGAGCAAGTTGCATTGCTTCCATATCTTTCAAAGTAGAAACTAAAGGAGTTTACTTCAACATGGATAATTGTGAGTTGTTCAATGTAAGTGATAGACGATGTGAGGCATTTGTTGAGTATGTTTGTATAGTAGACTATCATAAAGTACAAAATAGGATTTAAACCACTTTATAAGAAATTTCAATACAATTAACTAATGTTATTGAAACAATAAAAAACATCAAGTAGATTCTCTCATTGATATTGGTGGTGTTTAGAAACACCAAGGTAATCACATAAAACACTTTAAATTTTTGACAAGCATAGATTTCATAGCCATGCAAAAGCCTTTAATGTAAGGGATATATCTCTTATGAAAGTCAAAATTAATCCATATAGAGTCAGCGCCTTCTTGTTACATCATGTATATTGGAAAAATACAAATTTTGTAGATTTTGTATAAAACGTTTAGCTGCACTACCATTTATGAAATGTTTGTGATATTCTAACTCATGAGCAAGTTGCATTGCTTCCATATCTTTCAAAGTAGAGACTAAAGGAGTTTGCTTCAACATGGATAATTGTGAGATGTTCAATGTAAGAGACGGATGACGTGAAGCATTTGTTGAGGATGTTTGTATAATAGATGGTAAGTAATTGAAGATTGAACATATATACCATCTTTATCAATCATGGTCTCATGCGGTGCTGATGATAAAGATGAAATACCATCATTCTCTGCTCTAGTCCATTAATCAATGACAACCTTGAATTGAGCATACAATTCATGTCCATATTGAATTGGATCCTGTCCATATCGATCAAACTTAATGACTTCACGTGCATCATGGTATTTGCTTAAGCGAGTCAAGTATGGTAGAAGTTCTTTGATCAAGATAGAGTCTTCACGATCAATATCAAATGTTTTTGGATAAATGCAATTCTCAACAGGATTTGGACATCCTTTGTAAGGACTATCATCTATGAGAATAGTCTTGGTATACTGACAAATATCTCCATATTGATCCCATACATACTTCAGAGGCTTGAACATTGCTTCTACTCCCATATTATCTGGCCTATATATGATTTTGAGTCGATGTCTATGACATTGTTCTTGGCCCCAAATCATGAAGAAAGGATACTTCCTTTTTGCATGGATCTCCAAGCACTTAATAACTGCCATGACATTCTTATGTAAAGCTGTTGACCAAACTCCCACTTGGAATCTTGCAAATAAGGCTTCAAGAAACTCCATACATCCTAGTCGAAGAACAAGCCATTGCTTTCCCATTTGAAAGCTTTGAAACCTTTTAGACTTAGCAAAGCATTGTTGTAAAAGAAGACCATTGAGATCAAGTATTACACATAATCGTGTTGCATTTCTTATCAAGGAAACATCAATCACATCATCGTGCTCTATTGTTGTTGAATCTGCTAGATATCCAACCATAGATGTCTTAGTTGAAGTTACAAAGAAGAAAAAGAAGCACATTAGATTCATTTACTTCCTCATCATTCTACCTAATTTTTTAGCTATAAACTAGCATAGAACACTAAAGCAATTTAACTTCACATTGATAAATACATAAATAGGTACTACTTTAAAAATGATGTCTTAAGAAAAGAGACAGTTGACCATGTGGTCAAATCTAATAAAAAGTAATATCATGAGGTAAAAAATATATATATGACAAATTTTTTGAAGTAAAATCTATTCTAATAAAGTCATTTTTCCATATCTACTTTTTATCGCTAGTTATAAGTATACTTGAGATACTAACAATAGATTCTTGTAATTAGTTGCACAAATTATATTATCATTATAATATTTAACATGCTCAATTTTTAAAAAGGCCTTCAAAATGGCATGTACAAAGAAGATGTTTATTAGTCCTTATTATTAAAAGAAAATTTAAACATGATACTTTTGACCATGTGACCAAAACTATGTCACATATAAGTAACACATGACAATTGAATTGAGATAAGTTATACTCTATTTGAATAAGTTTTCATAGTTTCTTCTTAAGGACTAACCATTCTATTTTTGAACTAGTTATATCCCATAGATATTTAAACTCGCGAATTGTAACAAGGATTTTACCTTAATATTCCATATACACATCTCAAAAGATACATTGGAGAGAAATCTTTATTGCAATATTTATAACTGAGGTAAAACTCCTTTGGGAGGTGCAATGAATCTTTTTTGGGGTGTGCAATATATTGTTGGCTTTCTTATCCTAAGGTACATCCATAGACATACACTAGTGATGTAGTAAAAGAGGTTATAAGAGATAAGAGATTTAACCATATGGACAAATCTAACCAAAACTAACATGACAAGATCATAACACAACACATATAAGAGTTTAATTAAAATAAGATCTAAAATAGACTTAAGTAAATTTTGCATAGCTAGTTCAAACTTTTCATTATGATAAGTATTCTTACACACTAGATTACAATTAAATAGTTATCCTTACAAATGATGATAAATTTTAATGAGCTCTTTAATACCGATTTGGTAAAATATTTACTTAAATAAAATTTTTAAACCAAACATGCTTGGTACCTTTTATAAAAAATTTAAAAACCAAAGACAGTTTCTTTAATTAATATCATCAAAGAAAGAAAATATTGCAAATGCTAATGGAAGTAACTTCTCAAGAAAAAAATCAAAATTACATCAATGTGTCTTCCTTGATGAAAGGAGAAGGAACGGAGTTTAAACACCTAAAGTAGCCCTTAATTTCTCTTTCATAATTAGACTTGCTATGTCTTGGCTTGATTCTTCTATGCCCTCGGGTGGTACTTCAAGAACTTGAACTTTAGTAGAAGGAACCTCTTGGGAGTTTGAATTTTTTTTGGCACTCTCATGGACCGTCCACAATTGTGCTTCAACCTCTCTTTGCTTTTGAGTGTTGCAAACCACTGCAATAGTCTTCATATGATTTATCAATGCCACCTTAGATGCAAATCCACTTGCATATACATCAAATACAACCTCATGAGCATCATTGAATGCTTTGATTGTAGTTTCCATAACTTTCATTTTCTTTCTCAAAACAGCCTTTGCAATCCTTTGTTCTTCTTCAAGATCTTCATCATTGCACTCCTTGTCCAAGCCTTCAAAGTCCAAAATGGAAGGCTTATTGACATTGTTTATATATCACTCAAAATTGATAAAGTTTTTCTCCATGGTTACTAATGTCAAAACCACAAAAGAATCTATAGATCCAAAAGCAAATGTTCTATCCATTGGTAGGAAGTCAACACTACCAACTAGCATCCATGCGATACTTGCAAGAAATGCTTTCAAGAGCATTTTCCAAAGCTGCCATTTGCTTTCGATCAAGAAATGATAACAATATGAATTGTTTAGGTTCACATGTCATTTGTAGTAGAGTGGATACAACCTTTCCAAACTTTATAGAGTCCCATTTCATTCCCTCAACCCCATGTGTTGCATCTAGAACAACAACCCCAATGGTAATTGGATCTCTGTAAACATTATGTATAAGATCAAAGGTTTCTAGATTGCATCTGACAACATATACATGCCAAGGGGAAGTAGTGGAGGATTGAAGAGGATTTTGCTTTTTTCCAATTAGGAAGTTCACAATATCTTTTGCTCCATTTGGTAGGGACCCTGCATCAGCTCCATGTGTGAGCTTCTTTGATACCTAATCATTGCAAATGTCTAAAATCTTTGTGTAGACTTCATCATTGATATCATAATCATCAACAAGCTCTTCCCAAGTCTTCATCACAGCACTACTTTCTGGAACTGAAGCATTGAAAAGAGTGACTAATTCCTCCTTTAGGACCCTATCTTGCTTGATTTGCTTAGCCCTTGTTTCCATGTCAATCATATCTTCCTTATCTCATTTGTTTCTAAGAAAAAGGATATGACCTTCATTGATCTCCTCTTGTAGTGTAAGGATGTTTCCATCCTTTAAACCCATAAGGCAACGAAATGCAGCAGGAGAAGGTTGCCTTCCCTTTTTTCTCGAACTCTCCTCTTGGGATATAAGTTCACCTCTAGAGTATCTCTTCATGATTTTGATCCAACTATCAAACATTTCTTGGGAGCTAACAATCATATGGCAATCTCTAGATGCACAATTTTCTCCAATGTATGCCACAAGTCTCTGCAAAAAAAAAATCAAAATAGTGAGCATAGAACAAAAGAAAGAGCATCACACTAATCTTCACAAAAAAAGAAGGTAAGCTTATATATGATTACCTGCCATGGTACTCTTTGAGAGCTTGTCTTAGAAAGCCCTTGTTGGGGTTTTGGTGGAGAACCAAATGCTAGCCACCACTGATCTCTTAATTGTTGAAGTTGCTCAACATAAGGTGCATTCTTCATAACATTATGTGATTCCATATTTGCCATTCGTGAAAGCTCAATGCACATTTTTGCAGGACAATCAACTAATATTCTAGCATTTCTTGTGGTGTATAAATGCTTGGTTGCTAGACAGCGTGTAGTATTACTATGAATATATATCTTTGCTACATGAATTGAGTGAAGCCCTGATATAATCCAATAACTATAAGTGTCCAACTTATTAGCATCCACCTCATCACGATGCATGGGTCTCTTCTCATTGTTGTATTGTACAAAAGGCATAAGATATGGTGCTGTTGCTAGGTTCATGGGAGTCTTTATGAAAGACGTGGTTAGCTTCTCTACATAATCCCAACATAGTGACCTATAAGCATACAAAGGAGGTGCCTCATAACACCTATCAACGAGAATAGGAAATTGTGTTGTTGGACCAAATGGAAAGAATTTTTCAAACATGTGAAATCCTGATTCTTCCTTCTTTCCCTTCTTCTTAACTATTTCAGGAAAATCGAATGTTCTTTCTACTCCCTTGACCTCAAGAGAAATTATTGGCTTTGCAGGTGTAACTTCTAACATGGAAGGTAAAGTGGCATCATTCTTAGTAGTGTTAGCAGCCATACTAACAACAAGAGCTTGTGACAAGGAACTTTGTTGAGGTGATTTTGACTTTGAGCTTGTGGGATTCCATGAATCATTTTCTTCTTGAGGAGAAGGTGAAGATCTCAAGTCTATTTGTTTATCTTGGAGCTTCATTCTTTTGTTGGGGGGATCACATTTTCTTGATAGGGAAAGTAGCTCACTATTTTGAACAGCTTGGAATGCTAATATAATGTATTCTGTGCCCTTTACCTCCTCAAATAAGGTCCATCCCATTGTTTTCAAAGAGTATTCTTCATCCTCTTTAATACTAGCAAAGTGAAATGACAAAGGATCAAGTTTTTATACTACATTTTTCCCCTTGATCTTAACAAGATTACATGGTATTCCCTCTTTCCCAGCACATCCATCTGTTATCTTCTCTATGACACCATCTCGTTGAAAAAATGCAATATCACTCTTCAAAGTGAATAAGAGAACATTGTTAGCCCTTTTTCCTTGACTATCATAAACATCCACATACCATGGATACACAAAACCACCACTAACTCGATCAATGGTTTGGGTCTCCTTTTTGGATGTGCTATCTTTCTTTGCCATTGAATAGTTCTACAAAGAGAAAAAGTTGTTAGACAAAAGTGGACTTAAAAATATTCAAAATTCACAAAACCCAAATAAATGTATAAGATTTCTAAGTTGAAAATTGAAAACACAACACAAGATTTTACAAAATACAAGACAAATGTACTCTAAAGGGACTCTTCCATAAAATGAAATATTGAAATTTGAGATTAAGCGTGGTATGAGATCCAACCATAAATATGTGTGCTTATGTATCAAATCTCATGTATTATCTTGGCCCTCAGTTAGCATTAATTATATTTCTCTTGCAAGAATCATATAGTAAAAACTTTGCCATGAACTTCGGTGAGAAGATCAAATTCTATTAATAGTGAGACTTGACCCTGGGCTTAACCCAATGGTCAAGTGATAATGAAATGTTGAGTGTGAGTGTGGTATGAGATATAGTGAAAAATCATTGTGGTTATGTAGAAAATGTCATGGATTATTTTGTCCCTAGGTTAATATTGGATTTCTTCTCCATGTAAGTTTCATATGCAAGGATCATACTCTAGGAACTTTGCTAAGATTTTTGGTCATGTGGTCACATCCTATTTAATCAAAGAATGAGATTTAGTCCAATATGAGATCCACCTATATATCAATGTGGTTATGTAGCAATCTCACAATTCCATTTGGCCCAAAGTTAACATTTTAATTACTGCACATGTAAGTTTCCCTTGAAATGAGCTATATTGTAGAAACATTGTCATTGGTTTAAGCCATGTGGTCAAATCCTATTTAGTCATAAGACTTATCTATCAAATTAGAAACTTTGCCATGGTTTTTTACCATACGATTCTTAAAGGCTAGTTAAAGAGAGGATGCGGTTTATTGTGATATGAGATTCACATATAAACAAATATAGCTATGTAGCAAATCCCATAGACATCAATATAAGATAAATTGAAAAACACTTGAAAGGTGAAGATTTGACCTCATGGCAAAACCTACAAGATAAGACGATTTCTATAAACTAGTTTTAACCATATGGCCAAATCTAGTTTCATAACCATATGAAGAAAGTGATTCATTTGTTGTAACATGTTGTGAAATTGGATTTGACTATATAGCCAAATATTATTTTATAATGGAATGAAAAAGTGGTCTCATGGTTTGCAAGATTTATGAGATTAGATTTGATCATATGGCTGAACAAAACAAGAATGGGGGATTCTTGGATACTAGCATTGATAACAAAATGAAAGATTTAACCATATGGCCAATTTTTATTTTGTAGTGGAATGGAAAAAGTGGCTAATTTGTGGCAAAATGATATGATATTTATAGGAAGTTATGAAAATTTGAAATGAAAGAAATGGTTAATGGAAACAAAGTGGTTTGTTTGTTGCACAACAAGTTTTGACCACATGGTGAGACTTCCTATAAATATAGTAGGTAATCAAGGAGTTCCAAGTAGAACATGGCCTTCCTTTTTTGGAGATAGATAATATAGAAGATGTTTTTCTTAGAACATTTTTCCATACAACCAAATCTAGCATACCCAAAATTTGTGTGATTGAACCCACCTGAATAAAATAACAAAAAGTACTTCTTATATTGCAAGAAATTTTTTGACCATATGTTCTAATCTATAAATTGATGAAAGATCATGATATGTGTTGTTAGAAAATCAAATTACGTCCTATGGCAAAATCATATTGAGTATTTGTAAGTATTGTATAGCCATATGCTTATTGCAAAATTATAAAAAGTGTAACCATAAAATCTGATGGTAATGCTTATACTATGAAAATACAGTATAATGGAAAGTTCTATATAGTAAAGTATAATACAATGCATAAGAACTTGATAAAATGCTCTAATATTATAGAATGATGCAACAAATATAAGGCTAGGTTTAGCCTTGAGGCAAAATCTTGAGGTATATAGCATCATAGAATAGAAAGAAAGGCTAGTATTTTGAAAGCACTCATCATTGATAAAAGCATTGCACAAACCATTTATTCCATATTCACATCTAAGAGACTTTTTTCAACATTACACAAATCATATACTTCATATTCACAACAAAAAGAGTATTTTCAACAGTGCAAGAAGTCATGTTTTCAATATTGACGTAGAGTGAAGCTATCACTTGCAAGGTAGTGGTTGGACAACAAAAAACACAAGCACTCCAGGAGATCAATCAAGCAATCGAGAAGAAGAAGAAGACATTGAATTCTCAAGAGTGAGTGCCTAATCTCATTGCTACAGAAATACATATTGCATTTAGTTTTCATACATGATTCTTATTTAGAAAATGTGTTTGGTGTTTGATCTTAATATTATTCAATACTAATCATACAAAAGAGTAGTAGTGTGATTTGTAGTAATTGTATGGATTGAAATGGTCATAATCAATGTAGTTTAACTCAAAATCAGAAATGAAGTAGGGAAAAGTTGAAAACCTGTTGTAATTAGTAGGTCAGTAATGTGTGCCAACATAACAGAAATCACCCGTGAAGTAGGAGCAAGCACGGTGTGGACTAGCGATCATTCACTAGCTTGTTGAATTGCTGAAGTCTTGGAGCAAGATTTCTGATTTGAAGACGCACGTAGTTTTGGTCATAATACCCTGATTCAAACCAGAAATTGCACTGCACAATCTGTTTCAGTTTGAGAAATGAAATAGTGGATAGTCAAAGAAATATCCTGATTCAAACTAGAAATTGAACTGCACAATCTGTTTCAGTTTGAGAAAATGAAACAGTGGAGAGTAGTCAAAGAAATACCCTGATTCAAACCAGAAATTGCACTACACAATCTGTTTCAGTTTGAGAAAATGAAACAATGGAGAGTAGTCAAAGAAGAGGAGGGGGATAGAACCTCCAAAGATTAGGGCTGCAACACCTGTAGTAAGAGAGGGACGACAGGAGCAGAGATAAAAATGCAGAGGATCAGAGATGCGAAACCTGTAACTGTAAAAACGCAACAGAGAAAACGCTCAGGTTAGAGAGTTACATGGAAGAGAGAGGGAGGGGAAGAGAAACTCATTTTGAAAAACGTCATGATTAGTTGTAAAGATCGATCATGAAATGAATCATTTAATGTATCACGCTATTCGAATAACCATAACTTGTTACGGAATACGAGTAGATTTAGATCTTATTTTTGTGTCTATTTTTTAATTTTATTAAAGATTTCAAGTCGCGATTTTTTCAAAAATCACGTAATGGCTATATTGTAGGCCGTCGAGGTCTTCCGGCATCCCCCGGACCCCACTGTCAAACCCCCACCAGGGGCACTACCCCAGAACCCCCATTGGGGGCGTTGCCCCTAGACCCCCACAAGGGGGCGCTGCCCCCTGGACCCCCCGTTGGGGACATTGCCCCCAAAGCCCCACACCAGGGGCACTACCCTCGGACCCCCGCTAGGGGCGTTGCCCCTAAACCCCCATCAGGGACACTACCCCCAACCCCCTACTAGGGATGTTGCCCGCATACCCCCACCAAGGGCCCTACCGCTTAAATTTCCCATTGGGATCTTTGCCCCCAAATCCCTACAACGAGCGCTATCTTGAAACCCCAACTAGGGGCATTGCTCCCAAACCTCCACTGAGGAAGACATTGCCCTCAAACTCTTACTAGGGGCATTTCCCCTAGACCAGCTCCTTCCCCCTCGCCCCTCCTTAAGAACCCACCATTGTGATATTGCCCATATTTCCACAGCTAGAGATTTTTCCTACATACTCTCTATCCTACCCTACTAGAGATTCTACTCTCGAACTATCACTAAGGTGGGTTCAAAATCCTCAATGATATTACACATTACATATTAGATACATTTAATATACATAATATTACAATATATGATTTAATATATTTAAATTATATTTATTAATTATTAATAAATTAATTTAATATATATATTTTTAAATTATATTTTGATAATATATTCCATAATATGCACATAGTACGATATACTAATATAACATGATTTAGACTAAAATAGTATAACTTAAAAATAAAATGTAATATGATACATTTTACTATTATCAACAAGTAGGTAGTATAAGATTTATAAATATTTAACCATGATAAAAATTATCTTTCCTTCTCAAATAGCTTCTAATTGATGCTAAAATTTCCTCAATATTTATAACTTTGTGTCATAGTGAATGAAATCTCCTATTCTTTAGAGGTCATTGTGGTTTCAACATTTAAGCACAAGGTCAAAGTTTCTCAAAAATATCTTTATCCTTGTTGTCATGTGGAATACATGAAATAAAGGTTTTGATCATTTGATCAAATATTTTACAATGGAGATCATAGAAATTATTTATTCGTGTTGACATACAATAAAGGCTTTGAACATTTGGCTAATCTTGTTCTATGGACATCACAAAAAATTATTATTCTTGCTATCATCTAGGTTAAATACATGCTTTGACCATATGGCTAAATCTTTTCTTGTAGATATCACAAAGAATTTTAATCCTAAGTCTTGTGTAAAATAGTTGCAATAGAGGTTTTGACCATCTGGCTAAATTCTTTTCCATAAAGATCACAATGAACTTTTATCCTTGTTATATGTATTTGGCTTGAGTTTTGACCATTTGGCTAAATATTTTTCTATGGAGACCACAATGAGCTTTTATCTTTTTTGTCATGTGAAATACATACAACAAAGGTTTCAATCATTTGACTATGTTTTCCCCTATGGGGATCACAAATAATTTTTATATTTGCTATGGTATGGAATACATACAATAGATTTTTGGCCACGTGGCTAAATCTTTTCCTATACACATTATAAATAATTTTAATCATTGTTCTCGTGTTGAATAGATATAGTACAAGTTTTGAACATCTGCTATATCTTTTCCCAATGAGAATACACAATGAAGTTTTTGCTTACTCAAAGAGTAGCTAATAAAATAAAGTAAAATCAAGGCAACTAAAAATAATAGAAGAAACTTTTCTTATTTACTTTAGGGCGGCACAATTCATGAGAAAGTTCGTTTTTGGCCAAATTGTCAAATCTATCCCCTTCTTTCTATACGATGTTTCCATTAATACTTTCTATTATGGAAGTTGGACTCATTCTATCTAATGTTTAAGTACTTTTTTTGTTTCAATGAAATTTGATACTTCATTGTATTTAGCAATTTCATCACTATTTTCTTCTTTCTGAGAGGTGACAACATACAAATGATAAAATCTCCATTTTCTCACTTGTACAGGTATCATGAATAATGAATTTTATTTTGGAGAAACTGTGAATTTGCTAGTTGATCATGAGATTGTTGCACTTGGTAGAGTGCATGCAATACATCCAAATGAGACATGCCATGGAGAAACACTTGAAGATGGATATATTTCAGTGGCTATTGATAAATGTTTAAATGTAGCAGCGTATTTGCCATTCCCAACAATTGATGCAATGAAGGTTCATGAAGCTGTAGGTGGTTTTGCAAAATGGGGAAAGAAAGATGTGGTGATTGTTTCAAACTCAATAACAATTCATGACAGAGGAGATGATTACGAATCATACCATGTCCTACCTTCTGAGGATGTTGATGTGCTTAGTATTCGTGAAAGTTGGAGAGAACGTAGAGTGATGCTATGGACAGAAGGAAACACTGTGTGTGTTGGGACAGGGGTTATATTATTGGCTTTTCCATATGATGTGATAAACTTTGAATTGCTAGGAGAAGAGGATGTTGGTGTGGTGGTAGATAAAGCCCTTGATCAAACCACAGGAACATACATAGATGACAACCTCCACTGTGCCACTTTGGAAAGATGGCCTACTAAACAAGTTACCTTTGATGATGGAACATCACTGCTACAACAACAATCATACATGCAATTTGTCTCTACAAATGCTTGTGCCAAAAACATGGAAGATACCAATGAAGATTATGTTTCTGCAAAAAAAACAATTTTTGTTCAGTAGAGATCATATTGTATGGTCAATAGAAAGCCTCGAATTATTGCCCCTAAAGGTGCAAACTTGAGGACTTCTATAGACTCCATTTCACAGGTTTCCATGATTGATTGTTGCCAAGAAAAGTGTTGTCAGTTTGCTGATAGAGAAGCAATGCAACAATTACGTAAATACTTTTGGGGATTGCAATTTGAAGACCGCACAAACTATGTTTATGACAAGTTTGAATCATCATGCAGGATTGATTACTTGGGAACAAGGAAGTACAACTTTATCTTCAATGGAAAAGTGGTATGTGGAAGGGCATGGTATGAGATTCATGGAATCCCAAAGACGTCTTTTTACAGGTACAAAACACGAATGCAGAGCAAATGCCACACAAGAGTAGAACAATGCAAGATGGATCAAGGGAGACACAATTGGTCATCCCAGATGTTTATAAGTAGGTAGATATATGGGCAGAAGTAAATACAACATTGAGTGGTATTGGATGTAAGCAAATGTCCTTGTCCACCTTCAATCATATTTGGAACACAGAGTTCAAGCATGTAACCTTATCAAAGACAAGTGAGTTCTCCAAATGTAGTATTTGCTCAGAGATCAAAGAGCAACTTGCAGCAACAAAGTGTCTTCAAGAGCGGAATGTGCTTCCAAAGAAGCATCAATGTCACATGCTACAACAACAAAGTTGTCGGAACATATACTACAGTTGGCGCTTGGCCTCAGCATTAGATCCAGATAAAAACTTGTGCATCATACATGATAAAATGGACCAGTAAAAGAAAGCTATCCCTAGGTTAAGTTTTCGATCAAAAGAGACTGAAAGATCTACTCAACTACCAGTTTCTTTAACAGGCATGATTACACATGGACATGGAGAAGGTAGATATGGACATTTCTCACTCGATCCATGGCCTCATGATCCTAACTTCACAATTGCCTCATTGTCATTGTGCTTTAGGAACTTGGAGCGACTTCATAGGCATGCGAATGGTGATCTACAAGTAGATGGAATGCCAAGATCAACCTCTGTGCTACTAAATGTTCTCAACTCGAAAAAAGCACTAGACCACCATCAAGGGGTTGCTTAAAATAAATCATGCATGGAAGATAATACACCACAAGATGACCATCATCATTTCAAACGATTGCCTGAGAACTTACTTCTTCAACTTGATAATTGTGGGTCAGAAAACAAAAATCACTATCTCTTTGCATATCTATCATTGCTTGTTGCACGAGGAACATTCAAGATGATCCAGCTTGGGTTTCTCATGGTGGGTCATACACATGAAGGCATCAATGCAATGTTCAACAAATTTTTAGAGAAGCTAAGGACAAGCATGACCTTCACTTTTCCTCATCTTATGCAACATTTTCAATCATGCCAGATGACTAGTCCTACACCTTTCTTATTGACACATGTGCCTGACTTTAAGAGATACATTGAGGGATACTTGTGTGATTCGAAAGATACACTTGTTGGTCACTCAAAACCTCTTCAATTTCGGTTTGATATGCAAGGAGGTACACCTGTCATGCAATACAAGATGCATCCAAAGTCCCCAGACTGGTTACCAAGAGAAGGTGGCATTGAATTATGGAAGAGAGACCTTGCAGGAAAGCCTACTCTTCCAAAGTGTGTTCCAATGTTGCTACCCATGTTTGAGTACGTTAAGGATCATCAAGAAGTAGTAAGTGGAGTTAAAGATTATTTGAAGTATTGGGAAAGATGGTCAAATGTACAAGGACCTGAAGCAGAGTTCACAAAGTTTATAACACCAGTGATTGATTATTGGAAACATATGATCTACGCTCTTCAAACTCCAAATGTCCAAGAAGATTTATTTTTCATAGATTTTTAGCCAAGAACACAAAGTGATGTAACCAATATAAATGTAGATAATGCAGATGACTTCATTGGATTGGAAGAGTTGAATTATCACTATTGTGGTCCTCTGAGCAAACAACCCAAACATGCATTTGAACCAATGCTTCATGTTAAGAAAGATGACTTTGTGCTTGTTAGACCTTCAAATCCAATATATCCAATATGGCTTGGTGTTGCACAAACTGAGGTCGATACAAATAGACATTCCAAAGACTTCAACAAGGTACGTATACAATATTGGGCACCAGTTTGTAGTCGTCAAAATGCTACAGATGCAGAGGTGTATTTTAATTGTTGGGATAAATATTGAATGTGCAACAAAAAATATCATGGATGATGGGAAACAATAGATAGCATTGTCTTCTCTTGGATGAAGAAATGTACAAAATCTCCCAAAAAAATCAAAATTTTCCCAAAGGTTGTATTGAAGGCTAAAGAAAGTCTACATGAATCCATCGACTGAAGATTTTCCTTGAATATTTCAAGGATATTAAAACTAAGGTGTTTATTAACACCACCTTTTTGAGTTTTTTTCAATCTCTTGGAAACAACCGTAAGCAGTAATATGTTTAATTGCACCAAGTTCCAAATTAATGAAACTCCCAAAATTCATGAAATCCATTTTGATTTGGTTTTCCCATATTGATGGGAAATTCCCAAAATCCCGAATATGGAGTTAATAGGTCTTTCAATTCCTGACAATGCCTTTGCAAGAGGCAATGACTATTTAGAACTCCCCCAAACATACAGAGCCTAAACCTGGGACTTCGTGCCTCGAGTGCGGATCCCAAACAAACAAAAGAAAGTAACCCTTACATGCACATATATCATTAATTGCTTAAGAAAAAAGACTCGGAGAGGGGACGAAACCACCTAGAATGGCCACAAGAAGCTCCTTTGCAGCAAAGGCTCCCTCCAGTGACTTAGTCAACCTGTATGATGCAATCACTACAACAAAAAACCATTAACTGTACTTGCACCAAACATACATAGGGCCCTCTTGGCCTAAAGAAATAGCACATTTCACTGCAAACTAGCTGGCCCTCTTGGCCTAAAGAAATCAAACATGACACGACAAAACTAACATCTTAAAGGTCTAAATGAAGAATCAGGTGTTGCCATGTATGTTAACTGAGCTTGGTTGGAATTAGAGATTAAAAGAATCTTAGTTGGGTTTCGAATAAGGCATGTCCGTTGCCTTGACTAACCAGCTAATGCTTGAGTTAGGGACTAAGATACCCTGAGGTAAAACCCAAGGGAAAGAGGGCAAGTATAAGTCAACTTACCAAGACCATTTGCTTGTGTAATCTTGTTTGAAATTATTGGGTTCTCGCCAAGTTGTGGAAAGACCCAAGATCGGATGTTGGGAGTGTCCGAGGAAAAAAGGAGTCACACCTTAGCAATCGATCGTGCAAACGACCTCCAAAATGTTTGTGCTTGTACTTAGGTAAAGTATTTGATCTCTTTGCTCAAGGAACTAATTCAAGGAAAATACTTAATGATTCAAGTTGAAAGCCTGGAGGGAGAGGCAGGAATAGTTACCTCCGACTGTTTGCCTGGCCCTATCCAAGGGGGTTGTTAGCCGCGCCGAGTATATGGACCTAACCCACCACCAAAGGTCTCTCTGTGGGTACTGCTTGGAGTGGAAGGATGCTTGGGTGCCAGGGGAATCTCTAGCTGTAAATCCCTTGCCTCCGGATCCCGCACAAGAGGCCGACCTAACTCGAGATGGCATCTGGAGGCTCGGGCACTAGTCATCAATGAGCGGAGCTTGGAGCAGCAATCCTATAGATTGCTGGGATAGGCTTCGGGCGTGATATTTGATGTACTCTAGGATTTTTATAAATAAAGTGCAGTTATTGGAGAAAAAGGAACTTGCTTGGTATTGTTTTTGTGTCAGTGCCTAATTACGTGAAGGAACCTGTGATTAATTTGTTTAATTAAGAAAGATGATTTTGCATGTCAATACGTAATGTGTTAGGTAATTAGATAACTAAAGCAAACTGGGGAAAGTGCGGTGGACATGACTTAGGTCCGTCCTATGGAAAGGTGGTCCCAGTTAGCTAGGAACTTTTCTCAAATGTTGAGATAATAAGACAACAAAGACCTAGTGTTAGTAGATGTAGAATTTTTGGTTTATTCTATTTTAGGGGAAAGGAATGGGACTATGCCGTACGGCAAAGAGGTTGATCTTTGCATCCCTCTCGTTTCCCATTCTCCATGAACCAAGTGCAGCTTGAAACCCCTTCGTCTCTATTGTTCCTACGAAAGGTGGTACAACTAGAGCTCGACACTAGCTTCTTCCTAGAGACTTTGCTGATAGGAAAGGAACCCTGACCTCAGGTCGATCCCAAGTGGGAACGGCTGGACACTTTCGCTCTCGGGAAGACCTTGATTGCAAACCCTCTATCATTCCCTGCGAGTGCCAGGCGGAGCCTTCTAGACCCTCCTCCCAATGGGTTGCTAAGACGTGTCCCACAAGCGGACAAGCGGGCACGTTACACTGAAGCTGAGTCATCCTCATCATGATGCAATATTGGTCTTTGTAATGGTTTGCATCCATTCCTACTCCTCCGTTCTCTTTCCTTTCTCTCTAACTAGTGACAATAAGTTCTTTTAGCTATATCTGGTAATTGTTCAAATCCAAAGGGTAGAGCATTTTCCTCATAAGGGAAAGGAGCGAAGACCCTACTCTCAGGCATGCCATTATTGTTCTCGGTAACGTCGAATTCATCCATATTTTCCAAAGAGGTTGTTGAGATGTTGTCAACAGTAAATGTCACTAACTCAGGCATCTCTTTCTCTTCTAATTCATCCATAGAACCCGCTTATAACTTGCTATACGTAAAAAAAACTCATCTTATGGATAATTTTCTTCCTAATCCATGGATAATTGGAAATATGTTTCAAGCAAATCATCAAATTATTCCGCTTCCCCTGTAGAGAGCATCAAGCAGTCTAGGGTTGTGTCTTCAGAAATAGACAAGCAGCGAGTAATATCACTATCCGAATCATTGTGTGATGAAAATGTTACAGCATATTCACCAATAGCCATTTATTCTACCTTGCGAGACTGATGTATCGTATTTACCTCCACTTTTTCTACTCTTGCTGGGTGCTGTGTTTTAAATAACCAAACATAAGGCCTTTGTTATTGGTCCTCTCCATTTCTGATTCATAAAACTCACTGTTGGATTTCTCATCCATTTCACTAACCATCTCATCTCCCGACTCTTTCAAAAATACTTTTGAAATAACTTGTACATTAACCTAATCATTTCAAGGACCAATCACAATTGAGCCCTTGTACCAATCTTGAGTGCATCCTTGGTATAACCGAGGTTGACCTAGCAACACAAAATATGAAGAGATATTTAACAATGAGTAAACTACTAAGTAATTCACATGAAATTCTAGGCCAGCAATTACAAATTCCACATTAACCCCAAAGGAATCACTTTCCTTTGATCAGTCACATGTAAAATGATATGGGTAGGTTCTAGATTCTTCAACCCTAATTCTTGCATCATTTATTCTGTCATCAAATTGACTGCTGGGCCACCATCTAACTGCACTTCATTTAATAGGTGGCCATTAATAGTAGTATCTATAACTGGAGCTCCTGGATCCACAAAAAAATCTACTATTTTTACGTCCTTAGGTGTTTTTCTTTTGGAAGAATTTGTGGTTACTTTAGAAGCGTTAGTCTCAAGCCTCTTCCTTTGACACCAAACTAATTCATGATAAAGCTTCTTTTGACATGTAGGCGCTGTTTCTAGCAATTGTTGAAGGTTAACGATCAAAGATAATTGTTCTAATGCATCCCAAAGATCATAGGTACTATTTACTGCTTTCGCATGCTCTTTACTTCCTTCCTTAGGAGGTATTAGTCTTTTAGGAAAAGGAGCTACTCCTACTTGAATCTTAGGATTTGCTAAAGGTATAGGTAATAATGGATGTTAAGAGGAATGTTGTGGAGAATCAGACTCAGGTAACTCTACATTAGGATCTATATCCTTAGATTTATCCTTCACTACTCCCTTTAATTGTAGACTTTCTTCCTCTAGACCTTGATCCTCTCATGCCGCTTTTGCACTCTAGTAACCACACCAATCATGGGGTGAGCCTCAAAGGTAACCCTACGGGGTATGAATTTAGATCTAACTCCATTCACTTGCCTTGATGTTTCTACTTCAACTAAATTTGCGGATGAGGTTAAGGGTTCATTAGAAATTTGCTTACCCATGTCATATTTTTGTTATCTTCTCCCTTAGGGAAATTCTCTTCATGATGCCCTTCGCCACTACACCTCTTGCATAGAGGAGTACAGTCTTGATTTTTGCATGCATTTGGACAATATGTAGCTATATGACCTTCTTATTGGCATCGATAACAAACTACCATTCCCCAAGGCTTTTGTTTTCCATTTTTCCCATTGGATTATGAAAAGTACAATTATTTCTCCTAAAATGAGAATTTCTTCCTTTGTTTCCATCAGTAGGTATAAAAGGAGAGGACATGTAATTTTTCACATCTTTTGACACATTAATACAATTACTGTCCTTCTCTCCCATCTTGCTCACAGCTTCCATGGCTTCTCTTTATTTCCTATCTTTCTCTCTCCAATTCTAGTATTTCTCTCTCCTCGTCACTCTCTTCTTGCAATCTTCTCTCTCCTCTTTCTCTCTCTCTAGTTCTTTCTCTGACAAGTGGTATAAGAGCATTGGTATTTGATCCATTTTTTCCTTCTATTTTCAGTCCTATTCTCTTCCATCAAAATCAATTTCAGATAAGTATTGTACAAGACAGTGACTAGTGGAGTGTTGCAGACCATCTATAGTCAGTAAGAGACTACATCTATAGATCTCCAAGGTCAAATATGGTAGAGGATGGCTAAAGTGGCAGGTCGTCATCAAATTTCATGCAAAATTGGAGGTAACTAGGGTAAAGGAGAGTCAACCGGGCTTAGTTTGAGATTAAACTCCAGTTACTTTTCAAAAGGGAGCTTCTCTTCTCTCTCTTCTAAGCTTTTGGCTAAAGCTTCAATGGTGGTTGCCAAGAAATCCTCCAAGTTCTCTCTCTACTGATCAATTTTCATAGCCAAACCATGGGGCAAAGATCCTCCATCTCTTGTCCTTCAGATTGAGTACCTTGATCAAGTGATTGATGCAACAAATGGAGCAGCCAACAGCCCAAAAATTGAGCCAAAAAATGCACTGATTTTCCTGGTCTAATCCTCTTCCAGATCTGCTCTTCATCTTCTGCTGATTGGTTGCATGCTTTGAAGCACTTCATCATGCATTATTTCAGCAACTTCCAATAGGAGGGGAACTCTAATCTTCATCTCCTTTGTTCAAAACCCTAAAACACAGTAAGGCAGCTATAGCCATAGACCTAGAAGCTCAAATTTCTTGAAATTTTGGACTTCTCCGACCTCCAAGGCTTCTCTAGTATCATGTACAAGTCGGATAGACTTCAAGATTGAAGACATTGTAGATATTTCAGCTCGTGGAGGACATTGGAGCTCATATTGAAGGTTTATTTTGGGGCTTTTCTTCAAGAGGCTTGAATCTTTGGTATTCAAGTGTTCAAGCAAGCCCGGGGCATTGATTCTTCATGGATTTTAGCATATTGGAGCTCATAAGGACTAATTTAGTGGATATTTCAAACTCCATGGTGTATTTATGGTGGATTTTGAAGAATTCTTCCATCAATGGGATTGGAGCTGACATCTATCATCTTCTTCAAGCTTAATCAAGGTATTTCTTTCACTTAATCTCAGAAATCTCTCAATAATCCACTTGCTAATGCTTTTCCACTTGTTGATGAGAGATTATTGATCAATCAATTCTTTGAATTGATCAACAGATCAGAGATTAGTGTTATTTCCCATTAATCTCAGCCTATTCCATTGAATTTCAGTATTAATTCAATCATAACTTCATCATAGATATCATTTGCCAGGTTTGATGCATAACCTTGACTTGTTTTGGTTGAATTATTTTGCCCAAGCTGAAATATTGTACAAGGGTAAGTACTAAAGCAATCAGTGAGTCACTGAATTGCATTGGTAAACCCTTTTCCTATCCAAATTTTCCAGATTTCATTCAATTACATTTCATAAAAAGGGCTGAATGAATATTCCAGCAATGCATTTCATACTGGTTGATTAGAATAGAATGCCATTTCCATGTTGATATACCCACTAAGAAAAAAGGTGGATGCCAGGGGAGATAGTAGGACAAAATAGAGGTGACCCTCCCTCACTATCAAAGATCCTAAAGGGGTGCAACCAATTGACCCGAGGGGAACTTTGCCCACCTCTCAGTGATTCGGAGCCTGTGTAGGGAGTTTGTCATGCCGTTTTATCCCTCACATAGGTACATCGAGTGGATAATTTAAGATTTAAGAGTTTCTAAAGGCTCAAGTATCTACATGACCAAAATAAGATAAAACAGGGATTTTACAGGGCACTACATGGCATTTACAGGTTGTTACAGGTACGCCCTTCATTATTGAAGTACAGGTGCATGTACTATAGGGTACCCACCCCACAAGTCCTACTCAGCCTTCTACAGGGTTTGGTAACCATTTGGGGTTACTATTTTACCTTACAGGGTCAAAAGGGGGCATTTACAGGTCAAAACAGGGTGTAGGTCTAGACAGTTTCAGACTTAGAGATTGAGTTGCATGATTTTTTGTCCTAAATCTATTACAGCATGCTATAGCTCATCTTGAAGAGAGCATTCTTGAAATTTGAGTTCCCTAGCAAAATTTATAGCCATTTTTTTGACAGGGGGTACTGCAGGATTGCACTATTATGGCAGGGCATAAGGGTAAAAATAAGGTCCATGATGATTATGCTCAGCAAATTAGAGATTCCATGTTGGATAAAGTGCCTCAAGAGAGCCCTGAAGAGCCTCAAAAACAAGGGGAAATAAGTATACTCAATGATACCTTGTGCGTACATGAACAAAGACATAGAGAACGTCATGAGGCCTCATTATTAAGAATGGAGTAAATGGTTCTACTGATCAAACAAAGTTCCATTGAGAAGTTAGTAAATTCAATGACTCAAACAAAGGCTTCTATTGACAAGTTTGTGGAATCTAATGCTCAAATTATGGCTCAATTCTCCCAATGGATGCAGATGCAAATGGGATCTAAAGAAGCCAAGGAGAAAGCCTATTCAAATAGTGAGCCTTCAGTCCCACTTCAACCATCTAACCAAAATGGTCATGGTAATGGGATTATTGGATGAAGAGCCATCCTAAATAGCCAATATGAAGTAGGTTAGACTTCGCAAAGGCATGATGACTATTTGGGTAGTTTGAATGGAGCTAACTCTCAAGATTTTGGGCTGAATACTCAACTTTCTGGGGGTCCTCTACTAATAGGAAGACTGCATAGTGGTTCTCAGCCACCTATTGGGAGATTTCCATCTCAATTTAGGGGTTCAATGCATAGTATTCATGATCATTCTATTTTGGGACAGCAACCATTCCATGAAAGAGAGCTAAATGTAAGGTGCTCGCCTTAGCGGTCTATCGAGAAATGAATATAAGCATCACTACTCGGCACTCCCAAGGAATGTTCCAAGTTTTGTCGCCTAGGGTTTTCCGAATCTGCCTTGCAACGGAAAGTTCATGGCTAAACCCACTAGGATCGACCTAAAATATGGGCTCCTAATGACCAAGGCCTCCTAACAGCATTCTAGTGTCGGATCCTGGACATCCTACTTTATGCAAAGATACCCAAGATGAAGCAGTCCCATGCCGCACTCGGTTCAAAGAAAATGGGAAGCAAGATGGATGTGCCACTCAACCTCTCTACCCCTAGGGCATAGTCCCATTCCAGTCCCCTAAAATGACATGAATCAAGTTCTAACCTAACAATACCTAAAGGTCGAATGATGATAAAAACTTGTGAGAAGCCTCCCAATTCTCTGAGACCACCCTACGGTAGGACAGACCCGTCGGGGGTTCTGCCCACCCACTTTCCTTAATAGCTTTAGTTTTCTAATTAGCTCCTACCACATTTATGTGTGACACTTAAAGTCAGCTTCATTAATTAAGCCTTTTAGGGAACAGGGTTTGTTCACATAACTTATAGCGCAGACACAAAAACAAAGCAAGCAATCTATTGACAAACAAGTTCCTTAACTTATCTTCAAGTTAATCTTTATCTCATGCCCATACAGGAGAATTATGTATCCCTTCTGTCCAACAGAAGTATCTCTTGTGCCCTGCACAAGTAACTGGTCCAAATCACATGGCACCACAAATTGAATCCTTTATCTAGAATATGATCTCCCAACATGCCCAGATGTTGGGGCCACGGAGGTCTTCAACTCCATTCTAGACCTAGTAAGGGGTGTCCAGAGCTCCAACTGACCTGCAAATTGTCTAGGAGAGAAACATCATTCCCGTGGTTGGCCTTTTCACCACTCGATCTTTGGCCCATGAATCGAGCAGTGCCCTCATTGGGTTAATCCACGGTGATCATGGAGGTGATCCACCCGTGCAAAATATCCTTCCTTAATTAAATCCTTTAAGAATCAAGCTCAAACAATCATTTTCCAAGAAAACATTCCTTTATTCCCATGGAAACTTGTCATCATAGACCCTTGCCATGCATTTACCATAAATCA
Organism: Lygodium microphyllum; assembly: GCF_053477565.2. Lineage (NCBI taxonomy): Eukaryota > Viridiplantae > Streptophyta > Polypodiopsida > Schizaeales > Lygodiaceae > Lygodium > Lygodium microphyllum. The sequence goes on from NC_141159.1 coordinate 74,958,293, forward strand.
CAAGCACTTGGAATAATCATCCAAACAACAACTAAAAACTAGTTGAATGTAAAAGCATTTAGGATATTGTTTGATCAACCAACAATAAAAAACCAATTGTATTCTTCACAACAATGCAAGAATAGTTGCGATAGTAATTCAATCACATATCTACTCTTCCCCTTGGGATCAAAGAGCGGTTCTATGTAGAATTTACTTAACTCTTGTATGCACAATTTTTAATATCATGATTATGCCATCTATAACCCTTGATCGATTCCTCCTTGTAATTTCTCTATCAACAAACAAGCCATATGCAACTAGGTGCAATTAACTTTCCTTAATACATGCACTTTGCAAGCTCGATCGTTTGAATATGTGAGATAAAATTTATCCCTTCCGATGACCTATACTCGTGCATCATAGTATGGGGCCTAATGTATCTCATACAAGAATCAAAACAAGCATCTATCAATTTGAAAATACATTACTTAGGACTGGAACCACAATTGGATTGATGGTGAAGCCTTCGTCTGAAACTTCATTGTTGGTTATGGATTGCCATCATCCGCATGTAACATTCTTCACTTGGGAGCCATCGTCCACAAGTAGACTTAAAAGATTAAGAAGACGGAATAGATTCTAGATAGGAGAGTGTAAGTCTAGAAGATGGTTAAGTCGAGGATCGAAATAGAGGGAACTGAGCTAACTCTCTTCCTTGTAGCCTCTCTTCTCTCTCTCTCTCTCTCTTTCTCTCTCTCTCTCTCTCTTTCAAGCTCTCTCTCACAATCTCTTGGAGGGGTATCCTTCTCTCTACCTCTCTCTCGCAGCCTCTCGGGATCTCCTTACCCTTCCTTGTGCCTCCCCATGCCTCATATTTATAGTGAATTAGAGAATAGGGCTTGTGGCTGAGAAGTGGAGCTCTTTGTGGAGGGGGATCTTGGAAAGATCAATGATCTAATTCTTAGATCATAAATCTGATGGTTCCATTGGCTCTGAAAGGGGGGTAAAACTCCAAGACACTTTCTTAGAAAGCTCTTAGTTCACTCCTTCTTCTTTTCTATATTCGAAGAGTTGTCTACTGCCTGTAGACTACGATCGAGGCATGCGCGATTTCGCAAATCCCTCTCTTTATTTTTTTCTTTCGATAAAATCTCCAAAACTAACTAAAACATCAATTTTATTTTCTTTTAAATGACTTCTAGTTCTAGAAATCTCCTTATCTTTTTTTAAAGATAATATCTAAAATATCTAAAATATACTAGTTTCGCCCAAAATCTAATATTTTTGGACTATCCAAACTATCCACATTAATACTAGTGATTAATATAGCTCATAAGTCTCCTTCACGTTATAACTTACATGAAGAGTGGCTACAATCCTTGTCAATCCGAGAAAAATATTGAATTTACGACTCTCATTTTTAAAAATATATTTTTAATTAAATAAAAATTATTAATTATTAACATTAGTTATTTTTTACTTTAGTTAGTCTTTAGTTATTAACCTTACTAACTTATTAATTGACTAACTAACTTTCAAACTAACCAACTAAATTTTATTGTGTGGAAATATTACATCCTCCTCCCCTTAGAGAAATCGAGTTGTCCTTATCTCGTGAGAAACCAAGGGTATCATTTTGGAACCTGTGGGTTATGGACCTACCATGCTTTCGCTGCGCTACTCTGATCACTCACAGGCATGCGGTCTTTTGAAAAAAACAACCTATTGTATTTGATATATCCGAGTCTTGATTAAAATAGAAAATTTATTGTAATTACATCTCATGGATATCTTCTAGGTTTTTCCTAAGCACCTGGTATATTTTAGATCACTGGAGCTTGTACAACTTCATTCCTTGTAAGCTCAAGTTCTCTTCGAGTTTCGTTGGGACAATTGATATATTTCTGTCCAATGTTGTGGCACTTGGAGCATCGGTGTTTAGGGTGATTTGGAAATTCCCTTTTGAAATGACATAACTCCTTGCAATAGAAACATCGTGGAACTTTAACACTTGTGATCACAAGATTCTTGGTTATCCTTGGTAGGATTTTCTTCTTTAGACCAAAGTGTCCTAGGATTCTTTTAGCAGATTGGAGAGGTCCTTTATCTTGGAAACTACATTCCCAGATTGTTCTCTTCTTATTTCGAGACTGAACTCCATGGACAATTGGCTTTACTTGTAATACTAAAGAATACTTCCAAGCTTCGACATTCTGGTAAGACCCAATCCCTATTAGTTGAGAAGAAACGACTTAAGAGAAATTCATTGTACATTATAACTATCATTTCTTGCTAGAGTATCTCTAATCATTTGCAAGTTCTATGCTCAAAATAGATGCAACTCATATTACTCAAGTTAACTGCAGTTACAAGAGGAAAGTTTATTCCAATACAAGTTGTATTTCATAACGACAAAATTTCTAGGATTTCTAATAATCCGAAAGTGGTGTAGTAGGTTGTAACTCTTCGTCTTCATCTAATTCCTCTATATATCCGAAGACTACACTTGTGTAGCTTCATTTCCTTGGAGGCTCTGTATCTTTTGGACTTAAGTCAAGGCAGTTTACTTGGACATGTCCTAGCTCATTGCAATGGAAACATTGACGGTAGAGACATCTCCTACGGATGTGGCCTATCTCACCGCATAAGTGGCATCTCTTGTCTTGATCTCATAAATTATCTTTGTTACAATTGCCTGATTTAAGTTCTTGGATAATTGGATTTACTTGAAGTAATGCATCTTGCAAGTCCGTTGGACGCATTTCTTCAAGACAATGGTTCAGAGGAGTGTTCAGGCCATGGCAAAACTTGGATACTTGATGTGCAATATCCATAGGTGGCACATATTTTAGTAGGGTTATAAACTTTGAGTAGTAATCTTCCAAGGTTAATTCCTGCTCCTTGAGCTTGAAAAATTCATTCATCCTCAAAGTCTAGTAGGTTGGCAGAAGGTATCGTCCATGTACACCATCTTTCAGCTGAGCCCAAGTGATAACAGCTTCAGAAATACCTTGATCTTTGCACCATTGCTTTCACCATAACCGAGCCTGGCCAACTAGCTTTAGTTTTCCAATCATTGATTGATTCATGGAGGCAGTTTCCTAAAGCAGAGAAATAATCATCCATTGACTCAATCCATATCTCTGCCTCCGCTGTGACACCTATTCCTTCTCCAACAACCTCGGGTGCTTTAATTTGCTTGAGAAGAAATTTCTTCTCATGCATGTCAATATTTGTGGGTGTAGGAGGTGCCTAACAATCAAGCCATACAATTTAGATTATTTTTTTTAGGATATGTCTATAAACCATACATTAATCAATCACACGTCATTACGAAGTTTTGCTCTGATAACAACTGTAAGTTGCCCACCCATTGGCTGTCCAGGCATGCTTTTAGCGGTCTATCAAAAAAAGAATCTAAGCGCCACTACCCAACACTCCCAGGAAATGTTCCAAGTTTTATCACCTAGGGTTTCCCGAATCCGCCTCGCAACGGAATATTCACAGCCAAATCCACTAGGATCGACTGAAATATGGGCTCCTAGTGACCAAGGCCTCCTAACAACATTCTAGCGTTGGATCCTGGGCATCCTACTTTACATAGAGATACCCAAGCGGAAGCAGACCCATAACGCACTTGGTTCAAAGAGAATGGGAAATGAGAGGGATGTGCCACTCAACCTCTTTGCCCGTAGGGCATAGTCCCATTCCGGTCCCCTAAAACGGCATGAATCGGGTTCTAACGTAACAATACATAAAGGTCCAAAGATGATAGAATCTTGTGAGAAGCCTCCTAATTCTCTGGGACCACCCTGCGGTAGGACGGACCCGTCGGGGGTTCTGTCCACCTGCTTCCCTTAATAGCTTTAGTTTTCTAATTAGCTTCTACCACATTTATGTGTGACAGTGAAAGTCGGCTTCATTAATTAATCCTTTTAGGGAACATGGTTTGTTCACATAACTTATAGCACAGACACAAAAATAAAGCAAGCAATCTATTGACAAACAAGTTTCTTAACTTATCTTTAAGTTAATTTTTGTCTCCTGCCCATACGAGAGAATTATGTATCCCTTCTATCCAATAGAAGTATCTCTTCTACTGCCTTGCAGAAATAACTGGTCCAAATCACATGGCACCACAAATTCAATCCTTTATCTAGAATAGGATCTCCTAACATGCCCAGATGTTGGGGGCCACGGAGGTCTTCAACTCCATTCTAGACCTACCAAGGGATGTCCAGAGCTCCAACTGACTCGCAAGTTGTTTAAGAGCGAAACATCATTCCCATGGTTGGCATTTTCACTACTTGACCTTCGGCCCATGAATCAAGTACTACCCTCTTTGGGTTAATCCTCGATGCGATCATGGAGGTGATCCACCCATGCAAACTATCCTTCCTTAATTAAATATTTTAAGAATCAAGCACAAACAAGGCATTCAACCCTAATATCATTTTCCAAGAAAACATTGCTTTATTCCCATGGCGACTTGTCATCACAGACCCTTGCCGTGCATTTACCATAAATCACAAGCACTTGGAATAATCATCCAAACAAAAACTAACAACCAGTTGAATATGAAAGCATTTAGGATGTTGTTCAATCAACCAACAATAAAAAACAAATTACATTCTTCACAACAATGCAATAATAGTTGCGATAGTATTTCCATCGCATATCTACTCTTTCCCCTTGGGATCAAAGAGTGATTCTATATAAAATTTACTTAACTCTTGTGTACACAATTTTTAATGTCATGATTATGCCATCCATAACCCGTGATCGATTCCTCCTTGTAATTGCTCTATCAATGAACAAGCCATATGCAACTAGGTGCAATTAACTTTCCTTAATACATGCACTTTGCAAGCTTGATCTTTTGAATACGTGAGATAAAATTTATCCCTTTTGATGACCTATACTCGTGCATCATAGTATGGGGCCTAACGTGTCTCATACAAGAATCAAAACAAGCATCTATCAATTTGGAAATACATTACTTTGATGGGACCTAAAATGGACCGCCGGCACTGGCTATAGCACTAGTTGGACCTCATGCATACAATAGACAACCCCACCACATGGGCTCGCGGGCCAGAAGCGTCTAAAACCCATTTTACACTAAATGCTTATGATGATTTTGCGTTTGTATTCAATATGTAGTCCAATGTTCATCTTCCATTCCCCTGAGAGGGAGATCCCATAACATATAGGCATAATGCATCATAATACACACATAGGGAAGCACCTCTCGGATAATTGCCATGTCTCTACTGTGACTCTCCTACACCTTGGGGATTGGCCCCAAGATGCATCGCTAATACATATAACATTCGCACAAACTCCACTCTTTCATAATTCAGCGTTCCAGGAGATTTTGATTTTCCTCACAAAACCTTCCCCAATGGAAGCGCCAGTCTAACCTACGACTTAGGTTTCCTGTCCTCTCAGTGCTAGTCAAAGTTTATCAATCAATTGCAATGCATTCTAGGAGATACCATGTGGCATGCTTGATACAAGGTGTATGAAAATTGTGCACAACCATTTTATGATTAAAAAACTAGCCATGTGAGGTGCAAAAAATAGCCCTTTCATGAATTTTAACTAAGCGTTATGTAATGCGCTGCTTTAGGGACTAGCACCGGAACTTTCGTGCTACTAGTCGCCTATATTTAATTATGGAACAATCCCTAAATGCTATGCACAACGAGGGAAATCAGAATTTGTATCTTTTCAGCAATTAGATCGTCGCACAAACTTCCTCCCCCCCCTCACCGTTTAGGTGTTATTGTGGTGCATAGGTGTTAATGGTTGTTTTGTATCATTTTTGTATGTAAAAAGTAATAAACACATACTATAACACAAAGAAAAAGGCCAAACTGAGGCTTAATCTCATGCTTTAATCTCTCCAAACATTCACGCACATAAATCTTATTTTTCCATATTTTTTTAGCGTGAAAATCCTAATTTTCTCTATTTTTCACTATTTTTTTCTATTTATTATTCATGGAAAATAGGTATTTTCTAATTTATTTGTATTGGCTTATTATTTTGATTGAAATTTAACATTTTCTCTGAGTTTATCCTATTTTCACCCCTTTTCTCCAACTCAAAATTGAAAAAAAACCACTAATTTCCATTAAAAATGACATTTTGCGGGTTTTAAAGAATTAATAACGGCTCTAAGTCATCACGGGTTCTGCATCTCTATAATTACAGCCCTCATCATGATGCAAACAAGGTTCAAACAAGAATTCATTACATACGAACAATATTTGGACCATGAAACAACAAAAAACAAGAAAATTTCTTCATAAAATTGAAGCATACTGTGTGTCTTGCATGTTGTGGGTTTTTTAATAATTATTCTGAGTAGTCCATGGATCGACCAATAACTATTCTTCAGTGTTGAACCTCTTTCCTCAGTCTCCTCTTCATCTTGAAGCAATCCGATCACAATTGGACAAGCATTCTTTAGCCCCTCTTCTTCTTGATTTCTTGCACATGAATTGCCTCTATGCAGGAGAGAGAGAGAGAGGAGAGAGAAATACTAGTTTTTGTTCTCCACAACTAGGCAGCCAATTGAGGAGCAGAGACCAGCGATGGGAAGCAAAGATAAAATGTAGATCATTTATCAGGTCAGTTGGGGGGGTTGTTTACAGCCCCCATCTTCCATCTCTCCCTCAATTCGTGATATGGTGCCTTCTTCCTGATTAGGCGAAAAAAAAACGCAACCCCCTCCCCCACATTTTTCAATTTTTGGGCTTCCAAAGGGAGCCCAAAGTGTCACACCCTTTGGGCTCTCCAAAAGTTCATTTCCACACTTGCCATTTTGGGCTTGGCCTTTCGGGCACTCCCTCTTCCACGTTCGGTGTTCGATTCTTGGTCTAAAAAATCTTGGGCATTCGTCTTGAAGTCTTCCACTGCTGGGCATCTCCTAGCTTCTTGTCTTGCATGCCAAAAAATTATGAAAATTCTCCGACCGCTGTCTAGTGGGTCTTTTAAGTACTTTCCGGGCATTGCCGCTTAAAATCGTACTGATTGCCACCACCGCCTTCGATGAAGTCTATTTTTCCCCAGATATTCGTAACTTTTTGCTATTTTTAAGCACTTCTGAGTATCAAAAATCATCTGTCATTGGCGACCAGAGGATAGGGTGACTCAGCCCGTCAAATCCCACGAATAGATCTGCACATAAACAACAAAAAGGAGCATCAAGCTGATACAAAAATACACAACACGACACATCACAACTCATACCCTACCCCCTGACAAAACCAAGGCATGAAATCCACGAGGAGTAGGCCCAACATAATTTGACAGAGAAAGTCTGAAGCCAATCGCTAACTAACTGCTCCAACACAGCCAAACTAAAAGAACTATCAAAGAGGTCATCCTAAGTGGTGGTCTAAACTACCTACCTACCTAAGGAAAACTCAACCAGGAGCTCCTACTAGGTGAGGACTCCTATAGCCTAATCAAGAAATAGTTTCTTTTAGCACATTACTCTTTTAACCTCTCAATTTCCATAAGCGGGCGTGTAAAAAGGAGGGAGCTGAACGTAGTGACCCAAGGAGAACAAGGCATCGGCCTCAGGTCCTGTCTCGATACCCAAAAACCTACCAAGCCCTCGCAAGGTGACACTTAATCCTTTTCTAATGATCACTTTTATTTTTGCTCTAACCTTCTTTTATTTTCTTCTTTTATGGCAAGATGTCACCCCAAGGAAGACAAGGCATCGGCCTCGGGAGAAAAATCCTTCGCAAGGCGATAAACAACAGCTCAAGGATTTTTCTTTCTTTCCTTTTCTATTTTTACAGGGGGTTAAAACTCCTTTTTACACACCTTTGTATATTCATATATTGTATTTCAGATCTTTAGGGTTTTGTCTCTTTCCATCAGTATTTTAGTAGGCTTCTCTAACTGCCTCACAACTAATAGGAACTCCTAGAACAGCTACCTAGTAGGCTAGTAGAACAGCAGGGTCACTAGAACTCCCATCGAAAACAGGCCTTTCAATGCCTGACAAAACCTTGCAGGAGGCAAGGAGTACTCAGACCTCCCCCAGATATACCTAGCCTAAACCTGGGACTTCATGCCTCGATTGCCGGTCCCCAACAAACAAAAGAAAGTAACCCTCACCCGCACATATATCATGAATTGCTTAAGGGAAAAAACTAGAAAAGGGGGCGAAACCACTTGGAATGGCCACAAGAAGCTCCTTCGCAGCAAAGGCTCCCTCCAGTGACTTCGTCAACCTATATGGTGCAATCACTAAAACAACAAAGCATTAAACATACCTGCACCAAAGAGAGATAGGGCCCTCTTGGCCTAAAGAAATAGCACATTTCACTGTAAACTAACTGGCCCTCTTGGCCTAAAGAAATTTGACATTAACTACTTAAAGCAACTAGCCCTCTTGGCCTAACGGAATCAGACAAAACAGCTCATAGAGATTCCTCCTTGGAAGAATGCAAATATACGCAAATATGCTCCATTCCTTTTGGTGGACCAAATAGACAGATGATTTGCTCAAGTAGGAAGCTGGTAGTCTCTTTTGCATTGTCCTGCCTCGTCGCCCGTGCTTCTGACCATGTTATCAAATAATCAGTTGCTACTATAATGTACCTTGTTTGCGTAGTAGACGACAAGGTAATAGGACCCACAAAGTCAATGCCCCACTTCTCAAATGGAAGGATAGCCATGATAGGCATAAGTGGACGCTTCCTATTCTCTCTGCTATCATGTCTTTGATAGGTATCACATCTGTTAGCATAGTCAAACGAATCCTGGAAGATGGACGGCCACCAATATCCAGCTCTTAAAGCCTTTTGTGCCGTTAACCACCCAGTGAAGTGCCCTCCACAAGCGGAGTCATGGCACTCTTCCAAAATGAAAGGAACCTCAGCAGGCATCACATATCGGCGATAGATATCATCAACACCCTGCTGATATAATGTGCCTGCGATCAAGGAAAATTTCAATGCCTGTTGTTTAATTTTCCTCTTCTCCGATTTTGATAAAGCAGCTCCAATCTCTCCCTCCCGTAGAAAGATAGTGCATTATAGCAACATCCCAGGAGGGAATAGACGTCGTATGTCAAGTCTCCTTCCAGGGCTCTCTCATGAGCGGTCCGATTCCCACCACCTGCCAGGTTTAGCACCCGTTGTACCTCACACAATTCTCTGTTTTTCCTTAAGCTCCTAGTACGCTGGTCTTGGTTGTATTTCACTATGCCTTCCATGCCTTGTGGGCTAGCTTTCATTCCTCTTCCAAGTCTATTATGATGGCCTCTACCATTCTACCACGGTGCTCATACCAAGCGTATGCATCGTAGTTGCTCACTAGCTGTTGAATTGCCTTTAGAAAAACTCGTAAGTCGAGTTCCTCATTCAGCCTGTGGTCTAATCTTTCCTCTGTCATGATCACGTTCTCATGCTCCACCAAGCTATCAATCAAGTTAATCAAGTTGGCCAAATCCACTTCTCTAGTGTCACTTGCTTGGTCCTACTATGTGGTTTGGTCATCTGTCTATGTCTTGGGATATTCTCCTATTGGTGGGTTCCTTGAGGTGTTTATCTGAGTGGGTTCCTTGTGGTGTTTATCTGAGTGAGTTCCTTGACTTATTGCATCCAATCCTCAATTTATCTCTACTCAATGTGTGTGTGTTCTTTCTCGTGCACTTATGCTCAATCAGGCTTTCAGCTGTCCTTAAGTGTACTTCAAGTGTGAAAATTTAGGGTGAGTGCAGAAAACAAGTATCTTAAGTGGCTTATGCACTCTCGCTTCATTTTAGGCTTGATAGGCTTGTTGACCCACTTCTGGCCGTCTTGTCAGGTTTTAGGGTTTCTCGCTGCGTTGTCTTACCCGTTTTAGGTTTGTTCAGGGTCTTTGGCTCAGCTGGCTGACACTAGGACTCTGGGTCTCACAATAGCCTACTCGAACTACTAAGTGGCTATGTCTTACAAATTTTCCTCTTCCCTGCACTAGAATTGAGTTATGCACGTCGGGAGGGCTCACAAAGGTTTAAATGACCAGACTCTAGCTGGGTCTAGTCTAATTTTTTGAAAATTTGGAAAATTTCTGACTCGGCCCAACTCGTTCGAATTGTAGGGGCCGAGTGATGGATTCACACAGGCCGAGGGCCAAATGAAAATTGTTGGTCGAGTGTGTCGCTGGAACGGGCCGAGTTATTGTGGTCAAGGGCCAAATGGGAAGCTCAGACAGGGTGACTCGCACGGGCCGAGGAGATTCACTCGAATGGGCCGAGGGGGCCTATTCGGACGGGCCAAAGCATGCGGGCTGAGGGCCGAGTTTCTATATGGCCAAGTGAACTTTTGGCAGATTGGCCGAGAGCTGAGTTGCAAGTGGGCAGAGTGATATGCTCGGACGGGCTGAATTGACTAGTGCGCCGATTCGGTCGAGGGCTGATTCTAAGACTCGGCCAAGGAACCAACCACTCGAACGGGCCGAATGGCACATGACGATGGTAGCGAAGGCACTAATTTTCTCAAATCTTGCGACACATACAATCATATCACACAAGAGCTTCCAGATCAGTACCAAGGAATAAGGAGAAGGGCTTGATATACCTGGAACGCACAGTAGACTCCCTGGCAGCAAGATCAAATCGAATCTCCAAGAGCTCTCCCTCTCTCTCTCTCTCTCTCTCTCTCTCTCTCTCTCTCTCTCTCTCTCTCTCTCTCTCTCTCTCTCTCTCTCTCTCTCTCTCTCTCTCAATGTCAGGGTATGAAATGAGCTCTTCCCTAATCTCTTGGCTCTTAAACCCTTCCCAAATAAGGTTTTGATGTCCCCAATCACTCATTTGCCGACATTAAACATCCCAAGCACTCTTTTTTTCAATTTTTGCATGATTTGTGCCATGTTTTGCCTTGTTTTACAACAACAAACCCTACAATTTTTTGATCCAATTTTCTAACACTAACCTACGCTAAATGCAACAAAGATCAAAGGCAAAAAACTTAAATGATTTCTCCATCTTTTCCAATCATCAAACCAACAAAATAACCCAAAATACTTACTTGTTTCAAAGATACAAAAACCCAAACTTCCTACCTATCTCAAGCTCCGTTTCGGGGATGAATCCCTTTGATGCTCGATATGAGGCGCGCAAGTGCTCAACCTTGAATCTGTTGGTCCCGGCAATGGAACCAAAATGTAGTGGGAGCTCACGCTCAACCGTCAAGACCCACGGACTGCTTATTGTTTCAAGCGTTTCAACAGAGCTCTCATAGATATCTCTCACCTAGCCGATGTTCTGTTGATCCTCTCGAGGTGTAGTGGGCTTACCTTGATGCTGAAATGAGTTGCCTCCTCTCTTGCACACGCTGATAGCTCCACAATCCTAGATGCTAGCTCAAGTATCCTCAAGCCTCCTCCTTCTCCAAGCTCCATCCACCATAGCCGTGCGCACGAGAAAAGAGAAGAGAAGAGAAGAGAGAAAAAGAGAGAAGAGGAGATGGTGAAGAGCTTCACCCTCTTGATCCCTCATCCCACACACTCACTCACTCCCTCACACTCTCACAAAGAGCACACACATAAGCAAGGTGAAGAGAAGAAGATAAGAAGAGAGGACTCTTGTTAGCCACACACCGAAGAATGAGCTTCCATTTACTTTTTGAACTTTATATACAAGCCCTAAAAACCCATGGGCACCCATCCCTTTTTACATGACCGGCCATTGTGGCAAGGTCCCTTTTTCTAATTCCCTCTTCTTGCTTCATGCCCTAAGCCTATACCTGTCTATTATTTTACAAGTGGCACAGGAAGGAGCCTAGCGCTCTTTTACAAGAGTGTTTAGAGTTTTTTTAGGCGCCTTTCATTTAAAATTGTGCTTTTTGCCTCAACTTAGCTTTAGGGGATACCTCTATGCCTTTGCTCTTTTTCCATCCTTTTTCTGATTTTTCCTTTATTTTTCCGCCATCTCAAATTCAGGTTAACAAATCCCAAGATGGATGAATATATTTGTATTGGTGTGTTATTAAAAAGCTTGCCTTCTAACTATAATAATGTGTCAACTACATTAATCAACATGCCTAGTCCTAAACTAGTTGACATTAAGGCCTCCCTACTAGAATAAGAAAATAAGATAAAATCCAAAGAACCAATCACCTCTAAAGATAAAAAAATGTTATATGTTGGTAACAGGTACAAGGGCAAGAAAGATCAACTGGTATGTGACTTCTACAAAAATATCAGGCACACAGAGAAATTATATCATGCTAGGAAGAGATCTCAAAAGGCCTATCTAGCTGCTATTAAAGAAGAAGAAGACCATGGAGCAAAAGAAGAAGAACAAGAACAAGAAGAAGAAGAATACTAGGAGAACGACAAGCCTCATCAGTCCTTCTACTCCTATTCTGATAGACTTTTTTAGCCTTGTATTGCCTAGCCCTAATGCTTTTGACATAAGCTTGTAAACTTCTCATATAACATTGTACAGTGATGCCCTTGTTATAGCCTCTAGATGTCCACCATGTCTTTAATACCCACACTTAGTCTTTTCTGTGACATCCTATAGTGTTTACCATGTTTGTGGTGTGCCCACACTTTGCAGGTGGTTGCTCACCAAAGCCTCTAGACACTTTGTACTTCTCTGGTTGTGATTGAGGAGGGGTGTCGAGATATTGGAAATCACATCCAGCTTAGCCTCTTTGTATGGAGCACAGAGGGCTCAGGATGCAGAATCCCATATGCACAGTGGTGGAAAGTGCAACCTAGTCTATCCCTATAAAGCATTGTATTTGCTCTCTTTTTGAATGCAATGTCATAGTACTTTTGTCCTTTCAGAAAAGTGTTTGTTGTTGAGAATCAGCAATCACACTCACTCAAACAGCCTCTTTGTATGGAGCTTCAGGGTCAAGGATATGTAGGCTAACTTATCCCATATGCACAATGGTGCCTACTGCAGTTTCCTACTTTCCTATAAAGCATTGTACTTGCTTCCTTTTCTTAATGCAATGATAGTACTCTTTTCTTTTCAGTGAAGTGTTAATGTCATTGTCCACATACACAAGATTGTGTTTATGAGTCCAAGTCTCAATCTTGGAACCTAATTCACTTGTATAGCAAACAGTGTCTTTTCCATCATGAGTCCACACTTCTCCTTCCATCCTCCATAGCTTTCGGTTTTGCCATGCTCTAGATCCCGCATTTCTCACATGGTATCAGAGCCCAGTTGGGCATGGCATTGCTTCTCTAGCCTCTCTTGATTCCTCTCAACCTCAATCTAGCTCAATGCCAGCTCATGACTTCATCTCTCAACTCTACTCTCACTGAAGCTTCCATGGCAGCCATAGCCAGCATTACCATGTCAGATTGAGTTGCTTATATTGAGCTCACTCCATAGGTCAAATCTCTCGGAACTTCCTTCTGGAAAAGTATTCCCCAACTCACAAAGCTTCCCTGTATCACATCAATCCAGGACATTTGACCATCTGAAGCTCAGCATTGTGAAAATTCTCAATCTCTGCTCTGTGTCTGCCATAGCCAGACAGGACCTACCTCACTTGGAGCTTCAATAACTTCTCAACCAGGCCATTTCAGCTCTTGATTTCTTCTAGGGAGTTGTTCTTCTACTCAAGGCGCTTCATCCTGGCACGAAAATCGATCACATTGCTGCGCCCTGACCCCGGCATTGCACAAATTCGTCATCGTTGTCCTGAACTGCGCCGAATCTGTTCGAGCTGCCTGCGTGCTTCATACAGTCCACGATCTTGACGATTATCATGGGGCTTTGATAGCCCATGAAGTAAGCTTCCTAGGCATGTAAAAATTTTTGAAAATGATCAAATATAGCTCTTGCAATCTGAGAAAAACCAAGCCCCTGTCTCAGAAACCCTAATTCCACCATAGCCAAAAATTTCTCAAGCTTTTTTTTCTCATTTTTTCTCTCTCCTGACACTCAACCCAAGCCTCTGTCACTCTAATACATTGACCCAGCATCAAATCAAGGAGGGAAAGGACCTGAGAAGATTAAAGAACGACCGAACGATCCCGAACAAGAAGAATCAAGCTCAACATCAACACTGACATAGTGTGTTTTCACACTGTCAGTAACTGTGTCTCTTGACACACTGCATTCTGCTCTTCTACTGATAAAATCTCAGAATTCTGGTGTTGATTTGCAGCTGATCTTGCAACCTCAACATGGGAAAATACTCTCCAAATGCTCGATTCAAAGGAGTCGGGTTTCACACCTGGCAAACCCGCATCAAGCTCATCTTGATGAAAAAGGGTCTCTGGGCCATCACAAATGGCAAAGAGAAGAAACCTCGGGACGCGGACCTTGCAACTACTTGGCAAAAGAATGATGACAGAGCCTAGGCCATTATCAAACTAGAGCTAGACAACAGTTATATCCACCATGTGGATAACTGTGAGACCTCACATGATACATGGAAAAGACTTGACACCCTGTTCGGTGCACAATCTAAATCATCAAAGTATGGTCTCCTGATTGAGTTCTTCAGGCTTGAAATGAAGTCCAGCACATCACTTGCCACACGTCTCAATTACATGGAAGGACTCCTAACCCAACTTCCAGGAATCAACATTAAAATGGATGAAGATGTTTGCATCGGTGTTCTACTTAAGAGTTTGCCTCCTGAATATAATAATGTATCAACAACTTTAATCAACATGCCAAATCTTGAACTTGTTGATATCCAGGCATCACTGTTAGAAGAAGAAAAGAAACTTAAAAGCAAAGAAGAGCCCAGCACTTCAAAGGATGAGCAAATGTTATATGTAAACAACAGATACAAAGGTAAAAAGGAACCGCTCTTCTGTGACTTTTGCAAAAGGACCGGACATACTGAGAAGTTCTGTCATGCTAGGAAGAGGTCCCAAAAGGCCTATATTGCAGCTGTGAAAGAAGAAGAAGACCATGGACCAAAAGATGAAGAAGAAGATGAAGATGAAGACCACCAGGATCGGAAGGACAAGACTCATCAGTCCTTCTACACTCATAACTCTGATAGACTGTTTTAAAAGCCTTGTACTTCCTTGCCCTAATGCTTCCTGCCATAAGCTTTGTAAACTCCTTATGTAACTTGGCATTACAGTCCCTGTACACTTTGTGAGGCCCCTGTTACAGCCTCTGGATGTCCACCATGTTTATGGTACCCACACTTAGCCTTTTCTGCGACAGCCTCTCGTGTTTTGCCATGTTTGTGGTATGCCCACACTTTGCAGGTGGTTCTCATTATAGCCTCTACACACTTTGCGCCTTTCTAGTTGTGATTGAGGAGGGGTGTTGAGAATCAACAATCACACTCACTCAAACAGCCTCTTTGTATGGAGCTTCAGGGTCAAGGATATGCAAGTGCCTACTGCAGTTTCCTACTTTCCTATAAAGCATTATACTTGCTTCCTTTTCTTAATGCAATGATAGTACTCTTTTCTTTTCAGTGAAGTGTCAATGTCATTGTCCACATACACAAGATTGTGTTTATGAGTCCAAGTCTCAATCTTGGAACCTAATTTACCTGTGTAACAAACAGTGTCTTTTCCATCACGAGTCCACACTTCTCCTTCCATCCTCCATAGCTTCCGGTTTTTCCATGCTCTAGATCCCGCATTTCTCACATTTGTGTCATTGTCAACACACAAGATTGTGTTTATGAGTCCAGGTCTCAACCTTGGAACCTAATTCACTTGTGTGTTAGCCAGTTTTAATGTCTATGTCCTCATGAGCTCACTCTTCCTCTTTCAACCTCCATAGCCATGTCCTAGATCCATGCATTTTAACAGTTTTAGCAAAATAAAGCACCATAGCTCTTAAGCAGAGCTTAAAAGATCTCAATATCTTACTATTAATCTTGTGTGCCCCTAAGGATGTCCTCACTATGGTAGACAATGTGAACAACATCTTGCTATACTATGTGAAATCATAACAATTTTTGCTAGATAAGCTCCTTGATAAGGTTTCTTTTCTAAGGCTAAGCATAGCTTTAGGAAAGTGGGCCTCATAGCCATATTTAGCCAATGATGCAAGCTGATTTCTTTAGGACTTTCACCGTGATCTCTTGGCATCATCAGCATAGAAATAGGGAAATGGCCTGTATGAGATCAAGGATGAGAAGCAAGGCATATTGGTTATGGAGATGAAGTTTTAAGTAAGAAGAATCTTACTCTTATATCCTTTTATACTTGTAAGGTTTGGGAGGGAAGATAGATGCTAATTTCCACCACGAAACCTTGAGTGAAGCTTGAGAAGAAACCCTATCTTAAAAAAGTAGAGAGTGTTTTAGTCTCCTCCAACCTCCTCCTATCCTAAGCTACATTAACCATGAAACCTTGAGTGGAGCTTGAGAAGAAAAGAAGAAACCCTAACTTGAAAAAGTAGGGAGTGTTTTAGTCTCCTCCGACCTCCTATATCCTAAACTGCATTACGGCAAAAAGATGGACAAGAAGCTAAAAAATGGAAGTAAGTCACTAAGTTTGATTGATGGAAAATAATAAAAGACCCCTATAATAACACATTTTTCACTATTTTATAGTTCTCCCTATGACTAGGTAGCATGGGTTATTTACAAGGCTTTTTATAAGGCTTAAGGTCTAAATTTTCATCCATAACACTTTTTCATTTGAAGTTCTCTTTCTTTTAGTTGAATTTCCTTTTCCTTTCACATCATCTATCAATTGCTCATGCCTTGAGGAGTGTTGGGTTCCATGCTCACACAGAGTAGCATTTAATTGACTCATCTCCCCTTAGAAGGTGAGATGAAGAGACTTTCAAGATTATTAATGAATGCAAGAAAAATTAGAAATATCTTATAGAAATCACATAACACACTACTGCCTGTAGACTACGATCGCGGCATGCGCAATTTCGCAAATCCCTCTCTTTATTTTTTCTTTTGATAAAATCTCCAAAACTAACTAAAACATCACTTGTCTTTTCTTTTAAATGACATCCAGTTCTAGAAATCTCCTTATCTTTTTTTAAAGATAATATCTAAAATATACTAGTTTTGCTCAAAACCTAATATTTTTGGACCATCCAAACTATCCACATTAATACTAGTGATTAATATAGCTCATAAGTCTCGTTCACGTTGTAACTTATGTGAAGGGTGGCTATGATCCTTGTCAATCTGAGAAAAATACCGAATTTACGACTCTCAATTTTTTAATATATATTTTTAATTAAATAAAAATCCTTAATTATTAACATTAGTTAGTTTTTTACTTTAGTTAGTCTTTAGTTAGTAACCTTACTAACTTATTCATTGACTAACTAACTTTCGAACCAACCAACTAACTTTTATTGTGTGGAAATATTACACTAAGATCATTTTGCCCAAGTTTAATGGTCAATCATCTTCACCATCTAATTTAGAGGAGTGGACCTCTAAGATGGAATCTTACTTTGACATATTCCCCAAACCTAATGACATGAAGATTCATTTTGCTTGATTGCATTTGGAAGGATTTGCACATACTTGGTGGAGGTATATCAAAAAGGAAAACATACTTGTAGAGAATTAGGAAGCTTTCAAGGCACTTATGGCTGAAGTATTTGTCTCCCCTCTTGAAAAAGAGAAATTGGCACGGAGATGGTATGGTTTGAAACAAAGAGGCCTAAGTGTAAGAGAGTATACTAACCAATTTCTCAACCTAACCATGTATGTAGAAAGCATCAGTGATGAGACTAAGATCCACAAGTACATGTATGGTTTAGAGCCATCTTTATCAGCTGATGTTATGGCACAAAACCCTACTTCTCTCTTTAAGGCTATTGAGCTTGCAAAGTGCTATGGAAGAAAATATAGAACAGAATCTTCATTTCAGCCTAGTTTTGGATAGCCAAGGACTGTTTTTAAATAGGGGCAAGTTGGTAACACTTATGGAAGCAAACATGTGCCAAATGGGAACTTAAGGGTGCCAACTTATCCACCATTCAATGCTTCTAGCCTCAAAGTAATTTCAGGATAGCAAACAGTCCTAGAGTTGACTTCAAACAAGGGGACATCAAGCCTAAATCCATTTCAGCCAACATGAATCCTAAGTCCATTCCTATGGATCTTTACAAAGAAAGAAAGGAGAAAGGGTTATGTTTCAAGTGTGGGGATAAGTATACACCTAATCATGCCTCAAAGTGTGTATATAAAAATGTCAAACCCAAGCTTCAGAGTATGTTAGTCTTTGAGGATCTTGAAGATGAGATGGATGAAGCCAATGCAATTGCACTCAATGCTGAAAATGAAGATCTTGAGGAAGAAGTTGGGCAAGAGTATTTCTATGATCCAGCTGACTCCTTTCCTTTTGATCCAAGTGGAAGTGTCCCTTTTGATCCAGGTGGGACTTGTAATGACACACTTGATGCCACTACTTGTTCATGGATGCTTGGACAAGATCTAAGAGCCCTAATACACTCCGTATGAAGGGTAACATTCATGGAAAGGCAGTGTTCATTCTGATAGACAGTGGCAGTACCTGTAGTTTTGTGAATAAATCCATCATGGACAAGCTGAACCATATTCCCACAGATTTACAGCAGTCTACTAGAGTTCAAGTGGCCAATGGTGAAGAAGAAATCAGCACATAGATATGCCCACAAATTTCTTTACACTTGGCTGAAAATTTTGAAGCAAAAGTAAACCTTATTACTTTGGAAATGGGGCCTATAGACATCGTACTCGATTGTGATTGGTTGATGACATTAGGCAGGATCACTATGGATTTCTCATAGTTGTATATAGAGTTTATCTTCAATGGACAGCTCATCCATCTATAGGGAATTCCTAGTAGATCTGATTTTTAGCTTATTACCATTCAACAACTCAAAAGTGAGTACAAGAGGCACTCACAAATATTTGTTGTGCATTTGAATAAAGAGATGCAAGATCAACCCAATAATTCAATAAACCATCCAGCCTTGCCAGCCTTGACAGCTCTTCTTGAGGAGTATAGGGATTTGTTTAAGGTGTCTACTTCATTGTCTCCCAAGAGAGCAGTAGATCACCCTATTGATTTGGAGCCCCAACTCAAAGACAATCAATAAGCCACCTTACTGATTATCTAAGTGTGAGCAAGAGGAAGTAGCCAAGCAAATCAAGGAACTTCTTGAGATGGGATTCATTGAACCAAGTTCTTCACCATATGCATCTCCAGTTCTGTTAGTCAAAAAGAAAGATGGATCTTTTAGAATGCACATTGACTATAGGGATCTTAATAAGATCAGAGTGAAGAACAAGTATCCGATACCCAGGATTGATGATTTTCTTGATGAGCTCAAGGGTGATGAAGTCAAGACTGCTTTCAGGATTGATCATCAAATTCGCATGCAAGAGGGTGATGAAGTCAAGGACTACTTTCAGGACTGATCGAGGACTCTATCATTTCTTAGTGATGCCATTTGGGCTTACAAATGCTCTAGCTACCTTCCAGAGCTTGATAAATAAGATTTTGTAGCCTTTCCTCTTTTAGTTTGTCTTGGTGTTCTTTGATGACATTCTGATCTACAGTAAGACTTTACAAGATTACTTAGCACATATGAGGAGGGTTTTTGATGTATTGAGACATCACATGCTTTTTGCTAAGGAGAAGAAATGTTCTTTCATGCAGAATACAGTGGAATACTTGGGACATATTGTCAATGAAAAAGGAATACATGCTGATCCCAAGAAGGTGCACTGTATAAAAAATTGGCCAACACCCACTACTACTACCTCTCTTAGAGGATTCCTTGGTTTATCTTCATTCTATTACCAATTCATCAAGCATTATGTGGCTATTGCAACTCCTTTGACTAATAGGTTGAAGAAAGAGGCTTTCTTTTGGGATGCTCTTGCAGATAGCAGCTTCAACCAGTTAAAGGGACTCATTACCTCTGCTCCTATCTTAGTATGCCCGGACTTCTCCAAAGAATTTACCATACAGTGTGATGCTAGTGGCCATGGCATTGGGGCTGTTTTGTTATAGGAGCATGGAGTGATTGCCTTTGAGAGACATAAGATTACAGATAAAGAAATGGCCATGAATGTTTATGACCATAAGATATTGGCTATCTTGTATGCAATTAAGAAATGACACCATTACTTGTATGGCACCCAATTCAGAGTATAGAGTGATCACAGGGTTCTAAAGTATTTCCTTACTCAGTCCAATCTTACTTCTAAGCATCGTCGATGGGTAACTATACTACAAAATTATGATTTTGACATCACTCATACGAGGGATAAAGACAATATAGGGGGTGATTCTCTTTCTCGTATGTGGGCTTGCAAAGTTTTAGCTGTGACTGAATTGCATAATGATTGGATTGAAGAACTACAGGAGGCTTATCTTTTGGATGAAGAATTCAGCCATATTTTTCAAAAATTATAGCAAGGTCTTATGGAAGAAAACTCACATTATTAGTTTAAAAATGGCCTTATTTGGTTGAAAGGCAAGATTGTCATTCCTTCTACCTCTTCTTTTACACAGAAAGTTTCTACAAGACATCTTTCCACAGTCCTTTCAAGACCTATGACAGGATCAACAAAAGTTTCTATTGGAAAGGACTGTGGAAAGATGTCTTGTTAGCAAATAAGGACGGCACCCATAAGCTAAGAGGTTTGTTACAGCCATTACCTATTCCTACAAGTAAATGGACTCATATTACTATGGATTTCATTATTGACTTGCCTACTACCAAGAAGGGATGGAATAGTATATATGTGGTTGTAGATAGACTCACCAAGGCAACCCATTTTATTCCAACCAAGATCCAGTTTACTGCCTCTCAAGTGGCCAATCAGTTTATGGAGCAGATTTTTAGACTACATGGATTACCGCAGGTGATTGTTCATGATAGAGACTCAAATTTTATGAGAAACTTTTGGCAGGTGGTATTTACATCTATGGGCACTAAATTGGCTCCATCTATGGCCTATCATCCACAAACTGATGGACAGATAGAAAGAGTTAATAAATAGTTGGAGAATTATCTTCGCCATTTCTACTATGATGTCCAAACTTCATGGGATTCTCGGTTACACTTGGCTGAGTTTGCTTATAACAACTCTACCCATGCTAGTATTGGAGTTTCACCCTTTGAGGCTCTGTATGGTTACAAGGTGGCCTTACCTACAGTCATCTTTAATGAAAGGATCATCCTCATGGGAAGGAAGAGTTAGAAAGAATGCAAACCCTTCTTTAGCAATGCAAGATGAATCTTAGGAATGCTCAAAACCAAATGAAGATATATGCTGATGAGAAGAGGCGGCCTTTAGAGTTCCAAGAAGGAGAGTTGGTCTTACTGAAGGTGCCCAAGTCTAAGTACTCTACATTAAAAGATGGATCTAGAAATAAGCTTGCTCACATGTTTTATGGCCCCTATCAGATCCTTAAGCGCATTGGAGACTTGGCATATAGATTAGAGCTTCCCTCTTCCACAAAGATTCACAATGTCTTTCATGTTAGTCAGCTCAAGCCTTTTTATGGTGATCCAATGGATATAATTGATGAGCTTCCACTTATTGATGAAGAAGGTCTTATTCAGTACATTCCAGAGGCTATTATAGGTCAGCATGAGAAGAAGCTTCGATCTCATTCTATCATGGAATATTTGATCAAATGGAGAGGTTTACCACCCGAGGAAGCTTCTTGGAGGCCTGATTCTATATTGGATGATTTTCCTTTCTTAAGGGATACATTAGTGATGAAGCCTATTGATTATGAGCTAGTTATGGTGCAGACAGGATAGGACAACACGTTGTTTTATAGCACTTTTTATTGTGCCTCGTTTTCAGAATTAAGCTATCTACATGGGCTTAAAGTACTCTTCAAAAGCTTCGTTTTGATGTATGGCACGCCTCATTTGGACACTTCTACTAGAAGTTATGGAAGATTTGGTCCAGCAAGGTCTGTTTACACAGCAAGTTGTCTACTTCATTTTGAGATTATGTGTTGAAGATTTTACGGCTCCATATACTCTTGAAGTATTCCAAATCATGTATATAGTTGAGGCCTACTCTTGTTCTTCAATTTTAGTCCATATGTTGGTCATTCTTCATTCATTTTCCCATTTGTAAAGCTATGAAAATAGAGTAGTACTTTGTTCTATCCATCCTTTTCTAATCTTTCAAGTTTGTTTTTTAGGACAAAAACCTCATACACATAACAGATACCTTCACCACCACATGGCTTTGCGGGCCAAGAGCGTCTGTAATAACTAAATGCACACTACATATATCTAATATTGCATTTGTAGCTGGATAAGAGTCCAACGCCACCTTCCCCAAAACCCCTCAAAGGGGGTATCCCACACATATTGGTCATAAGTGCCACGTATCATAGACATAGGAGGCATCCCATCTATTGATTTTCGTGGCCCCACTACAACTCTCCTAAATCTTGGGGATTGGTCCTCGATGCACTGCTTTTACATATAAATACATTTGTACAAGACTCCTCTTTTTTTCAACGAGATCCAAGAGATACCATGTTTCCTCACCAATCATTTCCCCCAAGAAACGAATGGCTAATCTATGGCAAGGGGAATCTCATCCTCTCAAGCATGGGTCAACTATAATTCAAACAACTGCTATGCATTTCCAGGAGTTAATATCATATGTACGATTAATTTAATAGTGGATGCCTCATTGTGCACAACTAGTTATGTTTTGAAATCAGTCTATGTGCTAGTACGCAAAAAGTCTTTCCATGGATTCCAACTAATACATATATGCTTCATTGCAAGAATCTAGCACCAAGGCAAACCTTGTGCTACTAGATCCCTTACTTCCAAATAGGCCGTTTCCTAAATGCTATGCATAGAAAAAACCAATTAGAATTTGTATTATTTCAGCCCTCAAACTGTTGCATAAAATCCTCCTCCCCCTCACCATTTAAGTTTTGCTTCATTGCATAGATGTATAGAGATTGTTTTGTCATGATTTAGTATATATAGAGCAATAAATCACACACTATAACAAAAAGAATCATACATCCACAATCACTTATTATATTTTTTACTATTTTTCTAAGGCATATTCCTATTTTTTCTCTTATTTTCTCCTAATTTTCTCTATTTTTCCAATAAAATTTTGATATATTTTCAAAGTTGTGGCTCTTGATTCTTAGAATAGCATAAATATAGATTTTATTAGCATTTTATCCCATGTGTATTGGTTTATCCTACCCGAAAACACCAAAAACCCCATTTTTCTCATAAAAACTGTGTTTTACGGGTTTTTAAAAATTATTTTCAGCATTTTAACTTTATGTTTTCTAATTTTTTCATCATGCAAGCATAGAACAAATATTAAACATCATGTTTACCAATTTTCACTCCATAAGAACAACATTGGCTCAACCAAATATAAAAAACAAGCAGTTTTCCTTTGTAAAATAGAGTTACCAGTTTTTTCTTTCTTTGTGGTTTTAAAGTCTGATGCGGGACTACAGAACAGCCCTCATTCAAGGCTCAGCCCACCTCCGAACAACCAACTCTAGCCCTCCATCGATCTGGGAGTGATCTGGTACTATGCCGGACAAGCATCCTTTAACCGGTTCTCTTCTTGATTCTTCCCACATGAATTGCCTCTTGGAAGAGAGAGGGAGGAGAGAGAAAGGCTGATTTTTTATCTCTCAACATAGTACATCATTTCTCGATCAAATTTTGGCGATCGAGAGCGAAGATTGGAAGCATCTCAGGACCAAGAGGATTCTCTCTCTCTCTCTCTCTCTCTCTCTCTCTCTCTCTCTCTCTCTCTCTCTCTCTCTCTCTCTCTCTCATCAGAAATGGTCAATCATTGCCAAGATTGGAGGTGTCGAAAAAAATATGCCCCCCTCCCCCCAATGGCGTTTCATTTTTTTGGGTTTTAAGCTCTTTGTTGAGAGCTTTTAAGCTTTTAACCCAATTATCTAGTTCTTGGCTTGTGCTTTCACACTACTGCAAGTGGGTCTTTCAATTTTGAGGGGGCAAACGACGTCAAAATTGAGATCCGTCTGGACAAGTGGCTTCATGACATCAAAATGTACAAACCTCCGCCCCATCATTCTCTTTCCAACTTCCAGATCTAGTAGCCGCTTCACAACCCTGAACCTTGCAGGGATTAAATGGGGGGTCAAACGGGCTCGGATCGACGAACCGAGACTTGCGTTGGATTCCTGATGTTGAAGCGTTGGATTCCTGATGTTGAAATGCATCTAGGAAAACTCCAACTTGGCCATCTTCCACCATTTGATTTTTCATGAAAATTGGCTCTTTGACGCCCTCTCGAGCACTACCATTCGATTGTCCGACGTCCAATTTGAGGTTAGGAAATCTCAGGCAGTCCGTCTTGGAGTCCCCCACTACCTGAAGTCTCATCTGACATCAAACACTCTATATAGCCACATGGCCATACCCATGACACTTACCACACCAGATATTGGATCTAGGTGGATTTTGAGGAGCTATTGCTCAAGGATTGTTGTGCACTAGAAGACTGTGTTGTTATCGAATAAATTTCTTTCAAAGGTGCTTGCATTGCACCCATGATTTCCTCCAACTTTCCTAGGGATTTTGCATTAATATCAGCTACTTTCGCTTCATCAAGAGGGGACTGAGATTGAGGCATAGAAGGCATTCATGTTTGCATCATATAGGCTGGAATTGAGGTATATGGATTTAAAGGTACAATTGATACATTTGGACTTGCAATTACCGACGGATTTAAAGGAATGGTCACATAAGACACATTTTTAGATATCCCACTTGAAGTGCTTGGATATTCCATTCGAGGTTCTTCAAATAAGTCCCTCCGTCGTTGTTGGCTAAGTTGCACTTCTTCCCACCATCTAGCATATGTTTTAGCATCAGCAAGTGTAGCTGGTCGTTCTAGGCTAACATGCTAATGAACTTCATGATTAAGCCCATCAATAAATTTACCATTTTGCGTAGGTTCATTAGGAGTTGGATTCATCTTTCCAATAATTGTCTCCATAGGTTCAATGTAATGTTCAATAATTTCGGTTGTTAAATAATCCAATTGAAGGGCTAGTCTATCTTGGAAACCTTGCCATCGAAATTTTTCCAGGAATGCTCTTGATAACGCTGCATAGGTCACTTTATGTTGGGTATCTAGGTTCATGTACCACCTTGCTGCTTCATCTTTTAATGTTGCAGGAAAGATATAAAGCTTTTGGTCATCGTCTACTATCTCATTGGTGACACATGTCATCTCAAATCTCTGCAAATGTGCCTCGGGATTCTCATCCCATTGTCCCCCAATTTGCTAATCTAACTGGGTTGTGATCCATTGTTTCTATAAATAATATCTCTAACCCTAAATCTTGGGTAATATCCAACCACGTAGGTTCCTTAGGCTTCTTAAATAGCTGGCACAATCCAAAATTCGCCTCTAAATCCCAATCAAAGGGCAGTTCAATACTCCCTATTGTAGCATTAGCTTCACTCCCTCTACTTCCACTATTTTGTCTACTCCCTTCCCTAGTGGCACTACAGGTGCCTGAGGTGACTTAATCCCATTGATATGAGTTTACTTCACTTCCCTTTGACGGTGTTTTATCAAGTTAATATTAATATTGTTAAGAAAATATCCATATACACATAGTGTTTTTTATTTGACATAATTAAGAGTATATGTGGTGTGTTAATCTATGACATGAAAAAAATGATTAATAAATAATAATAATAATTTTTAATATAAAGGCAGAGGAGATAATTTAAAAATAATTTAAATGGAAATGTGTGGATAGATTCACTAGATCTATGCTGCCCCCTGAGATCAATTTCCTTAAGGGATAAAAACCCTAGGCTTAGTATTTTAGTGTTTAGTGTAGAGACATAGCTGTGAAGATTAAAGATATGAAGTGCAAGATTAAGCAAGTTTATTGAGTCCTAGATATTAGATTGGCTAGACTACTACGAACGAGTGTCGTAACTATTGAGGAAGGCTAGATAAAACATAAGAATTAGTTACCAATACCACCTATTAAGTGCAACAATTTGCAGAAGTTGGCTTGGAAACCTGGTTAAAAGTGGCATTTTTTGGTGTGTTTGACGGGAGCCAAGTGCACTCGAATAGGTGATTGATCTCAGTAGAATATTTAAATCCTAGATATTTATGAGTGAACATGAGGTCTCTTTTCTAAGGGACCATTTTCCTAATTTGCCCCAAGATTGCAAGAGGATATTGGATTGGGCAAGAGACATAGGCTTAGTAGAGGGGGGTGAATATTTTTGCCCGAAATTAATTGTAGACGTAGAACAATTATCTTCCTGGAGTTGGGGCTGTAATGATTGTGCACAAACCATAGATTTATTAGCACCATACTTTGAGCTAATAGAAGTAGTGGAAATAAATACAATCAGTGTATCGTACTACTTCGATTGGTATTATCGTAATGCTTATCAAACTTTTAGAAGGGTAATATGGGATGATGTGTTGCCTTGGATACGTGTATCCAAAGGTTTAAAAGTTACTTTTGACACAAAATATGTTAGAAAGGTCGTTGAAATTTTAGGCATAATCCTTGAAAAAGAAGAAAAGTTGTTGTATGGAGAAATAGACCCAGAGTTACCAACCATTCTAAACCTTTTAAGCAAACATGCAAGCAAAAATCTAACTTTATAGCTTCAAATAAAACATGCAAAATTTTAGAATATGACAGTATTAGCTATTTCATCAATAGTGGATGAATTCAGAGGAGAGACGGAGACAACACAATGAAGCTAGAGATCAAGGAGCTAGAGAACGAGCAGTGCGACAGGAGGATTGGCTATTAGAAAGGCTTGAGAGGGTGAATGCATTATTGAATCAGAGGATAGATGCTATGTCTAACTCAAATGTAGAACCTTTTGGAAATTTTCAACATGTTAAATTATCTCCAAATATTATTAAAAAATTTCAATAAACTTTAGTATTATAGAATTCATGGAAAAAATATTATAACTCATAAACATGCAACCAAAAAGTTTATAAAAAAATATCTATTCCATTTTAAAGCATTTTTAACTATTTGTTATTTTTAAAATATAAAATTAGACATACATAAATACTAACAACCATTCAAAGTTGAAAATGAGGTTGAAAGTCATTTTAAAAAAATTATAAACCAAAGAAATGTTTATATTGCATCACTTATTTATGTTAAACGAGTTAAGGTGCTTACGTAAAGTACAAAAGTCACAATTATGCTTTTGGAAACCGTGTCCTTTGTAGTCACCTTCCACCTAGTCGTCTCACACATGAGATCATAATTCTTTTTACTTCCTCACCTTCTTGGCTAAGTGATTGACTTATCATGATAGGAATGGCCTTTAAGATTTTAAAGCTATTAAGCTTTAATTAAAAGCTTTAAACCCATGGTATGGCTTCTTCATAGTCGACATCCAAATGAGGAGAAGGTAACTAATTACATATATTGCCCATCTCTGGTGCGCAGATCGGTCGTTGTATGCTCACGTAGTGAATCCCGGAAGGTCCCCAAGAACAATGAACTCTACCTTTTTGCACAAAAAACAATGTAAAAAGCATGAACGACAAGAGCAAGAGACCAATTGGGTTCAATCTCCCCCCATGCCTTGTGTGAGCGCTTCACAAAGCATGTATTTTATGTATATTTCCATCTTCATGCTCAATAATAGCCCAATTTACAAAAATATGACAAGCTTTTAGCTTTTGAGTTTGCTTTTTACAAAAATAGGAAATAAAGCTAATGGACGGTGCCCATAAAGTCTGGCACGCCCAACACAATGTCCCAAATAGAAATAACATATCCATGCGCATAGGCGCATACAAAATAATAATAAATAATCGATGTCTCAATAGACATGACAAAATATAGGCGTGGCGCCTATCAAAATATAATCCATATGTCGAATACTCGCTAAACTCCAATGCTTTCCTCCGCCACTGCTGCTATCTCTACACATCAACTGAAGCATTCACAATCGTTAGTAAAATAATACAATTAAATCGACAAAAGTGAATACCTAGCAGTCTTCAGCTACATAAATAAATCAACTGGTTAGAAAGAAATCCTAACCTTAATTTATTACGAGTGCGCACTCTAAACTCATAAACGTTTATTAATTTAATATGCATTTTGCGGAATCACCCACTATGAAATCACCCATGTACACACTAAATTAATGAAACGCTCGAAAAGGACACGCGTCCCCATCAACTTCTCGCACAAAGAATCCACTTTGTATATGAGCCCCGGTCATCTAAGTTTACGGAATCCACCGTAAAACCTCACGGAATCCACCGTGGAATATGCCTCCTGGCATCATACCCCCGGGGTGGGATAGCAATTGACCTCAATTGCTATTAGCTCAATGTGGAGCTAACAAAGTGGGGAAAGCATTTAAGTCTCTAGCATGCATCCATTGTGCTTCCTCTACAGGATGGTTCTTAAATTTAACTAGATATCTAGAATACCTTCGGCCAGTTCTAGTGGTCATATAGTCAGTGTCTATAATAGCTTCTGGTTCAAGTATTTCAGTCTCTTCCTCTAATAAAGGTGGGTTTTCATAAACAGGGTGGATAGGTAATTGGCCTCTAAATGGTCTCAATAAGCTAATGTGAAATGTATTGTGAATTTTCCAATGAGATGGTAATTCTAACTTGAATGCATTATCATTAATTTTATGAATGATTCTAAATGGTCCATAGAATCTAGGAGCTAGTTTGACAACTGGATGTCTATCTACACTTTGTAGTCTACGTTTTTCTATTCTCAGCCAAACATAATCATCAACTTTGAAATTCATGGCTTGTCTTTTCTTGTTGGCTTGTTTGGTATATGATTGCTGGGCTTTAGCAATCATATCCTTAACCTCATCAAAAATACTGTTATGCATACTAGTAATATCATCAGCACTCTGAATTCTATTAGACAAAGATGCAACAGGTGTAGATAATCTATATCCATAAATGACTTCAAAAGGTGCTTTCTTTGTGGATGTGTGCGGTGTATTGTTATATGCAAACTGTAATAAATGCAAATGAGTGTCCCATGTCTGAGGTTTAGAGATAGTATATGCACGTAAAAGATCTAGAATGGTGCTGTTTGTGGCTTCTGTTTGTCCATTTGTTTCTGGATGAAATGCAGATGAGAAATCAATCTTTGTGCCTAGATTAGCAAATAGAGTAATCCAAAAATTGTTACAAAATCTTGAATCACGATCTAAAATGATAACTTTGGTCAATCCATGGTTAGTAAAAACAGTTTTCAAAAATAATTGTGCTGCTTGTGATGCTGTTAAAGTTTTCTTACATGGAATGAAATATGCTTGCTTACTAAATCTATCTACAACTGTCCAAATCATATCATGGTTAGATTTAGTATTTGGTAAACCAGTAATGAAATCCATAGAAATTTGTTCCCAAGGTTTAGATGGAATAGACAAAGGCATTAGTAATCCATATTGTTTACCATGATGTCTCTTAACTCTTTGACAAATCAAACATTCAGAAACGAAATTAGATACATCTGCATCCATGTGCGGCCAATAAAAATCTTCAGTTAACATACGTAATGTAGATATGATACCTCTATGACCTTGATATGGGGGACAATGAATTTCATTCAAAACAAAAGATCGGAATGGAATAGTAACACACAGTCTCTTTTCATAAAACATAAATCCATCATTATATGATAATGAATCAACAGGAATGAAATTATTTTGAACTAATTTATTCCAATCAGAATGAAAAGTAATATCCTGGTGATATGTATCTTTCATAGCAATCAAAGAATCAAAAGATATGACAGAAATATTATGAATTGTAGGTCTTCTACTCAATGCATCAGCAACTACATTTTCTTTTCCAGGTTGGTATTGAATGATAGGATGAAAACTTTGAATAAAGGAAGCCCATTTTATATGACGGTCAGAAATTTGGGGTTGGCTAAGTAAATGTCTAATGCTTTGCTGATCGGTCTTTATCATGAATTCTGAACCCATTAAGTAGTGTTTTCACTATCTTAATGCTTGTACAACTGCTAATAGTTCTTTGTCATAAGTGGAATATTTCAGCTCAGAGGGTTTTAGCTTACAACTAGAATATGCTATAGGATGATTGTCTTGCATTAGTATGGCTCCTATTCCTGATCCGCTAGCATCAGTCACAACTAGAAAGAATGGTCTATTAAAGTCAGGCAACTGTAAAACAGGGGCATTGGTTAATGCATGTTTCAGTAAGTCAAAGGATTTCTGTTGATTTTCAGTCCATTGATAAACAATTCCTTTCTTGAGAAGTTTTGTTAATGGTAAAGCAAGTAATGAAAAATTACGTACAAACTTCCTATAGAAACTAGCAAGACCAAGGAATGAGCGTAACTCATGCACGTTTTTAGGAACAGGCCAATTCAATATTGCATCAATTTTCTTAGGATCAACTTTAATTCCTTCAGATGATACAATATGACCTAAATACTCAATTTCTGTCTTAAAGAATTCACTCTTTTCAGGATTTGCAAACAGTTGATTTTCTTTCAATAATTGAAAAATTAATGACAAATGCTCATAATGTTCTTTCTCATTTTGACTAAACACCAAAATATCATCAAAGAAAACAATCACACAGTGCTGATATTTCAAAAAGATACGGTTCATCATTCTACTGAAGGTAGCAGGTGCATTAGTCAATCCGAATGGCATGACTAAGAATTCGTAATGGCCAAACTGTGTTCTGAATGCAGTCTTAAATATGTCA
The DNA here is from genome assembly GCF_053477565.2 of Lygodium microphyllum. NCBI lineage: Eukaryota > Viridiplantae > Streptophyta > Polypodiopsida > Schizaeales > Lygodiaceae > Lygodium > Lygodium microphyllum. Next base: position 74,988,964 of record NC_141159.1, read on the forward strand.
GATTTATCTAGCCTCACCTGATGATAACCAGACGTAAGGTCAATTTTACTAAATATAGAAGATCCTTGCAGTTTGTCCATAAGGTCATCAACTCTAGGTATAGGATACCTATTCTTTACAGTGATCTTATTTAAAGCTCGGTAGTCAATACACATACGATAGGTATTATTCTTTTTCTTGACTAAAAGTACAGGTGCACCGAATGGAGAACTGCTAGGTCTAATCAAATCTCTATTTAGTAATTCTTCAACTTGACTCTGGATTTCTTTTTGCTCTATCTGATTGTGCCTATATGGTGCTTTGCAAGGTGGTTGTGTGACAGGGATCAAATCAATCTTATGGTCTTCTGGACGTGAAGGAGGTAAACCTGGTGGTAGGTCTTCTGCAAAACAATCCTTAAAATATGCAAGAAATTCCTTATGCCTAGGATGCATATGATTTTCCTTTGCTTGCAATTCATTCACCCAAATGAGATATGATTTAGTACTCTTGCGTAATACACGTTTTGCTTGAGTATGCGAAAGCAATGGAAAAACATTAGATGCATGCATACCATATAATGTAATAGATTTTCCTTGAAAATGAATATTCATGGTGTGTGTGGAATAATCTATATCTGGATTATGCTGGTGTCGCCAAGGCATTCCTAAAATAATGTCACTCGACTGTAATGGAACAACTAAGAAATTTCTTCTTTCAGTGTATGAACCAATTTGAATCTCTAAATCTTGTACTTCTTGTGTACCATTATACCTAGTGCCTAAAAATGCAGCTTTTATGCGATAATGCGTAGGTACAATCTGTAATTTCAATTCCTTTACCAATTTTGCTGAAATAAAGTCATGAGTACTACCGTCATCATGCAAGATAGTCTTTTCCTTCTCGTATGCCATTGAAAGTGCGAAATTTGAAACTTCGTTTACTTATCTTTGATTCCTTGAGAATGGTTTGAGCTTCAAGACTGGTTCGATGGTACGTCGAATCAAATCTTCAGCTTGAGGTTCTTCTTTGTCAGTAGACGCTCTTTGTAATTTTGTCAATTGCGCTTGCAATGCTTGCCTAGCCCTTTGCTCTTCTTCCAATTGCATCATGATTAGGTCCAGCTTTTGTTCCATGGTAGGCTCAAGTAGGTCGTCTTCAGCATAGGATCATCCATATGTGGTGTCGTCATCCTGTAAAACTCAAATGACCTTTCTCACTCAAAATCAGGTTAGCGGGATGAGCGTAGCTCAAATTTGGGGTTACAAGGCTATGTGTTTTTGGGTATTTCTTTCTCAATTTTCAGAAAATCTGCGATATTTCCTTCTTCTGTGCTGAAAATACTTCAACAAACCTGCATATGGGTAGAATACCTTGCCACGAACAACTTTGCAGTTCGGAGTTTCTGCGCAGGAAGAGCCCTTCTAGGAGTTTTGAGCACAAGTCGGTTCTGACTCCAGTTGACTAGTCTGACTTGCAGAGTTGCAGACTTAGCCGACTTGCAGAGTTGCTGACTTAGCCAACTTACAGAGTTGCAGACTTAGTCGACTTAGTGAACTTGCAGGACTTGATCACAGTCGACTTGCAGAACTTGATTTCTGGTGCGCAGGACCTGAAGTTTGTTGACTTGCTGGAGTTAAGAGCTTTGAATGACTTAGCTTAGTTATGGGACTTATGGCTTACTAAGCCAAATGTGACTTTCTGGTATCGCGGCATGTTGATGACGTGATTGAACTCGGTGAGAATATACTGACGCCGCCCGAGATGAAATTTTCGAGGTTAAGCTTATTAAAGCTTAATACTAAGCTTTAATACTTTTGATTTTATTAGTATCCCCTTGTCTTTGGCAAGGAAATAGAGCTCTTAGTTTAGGAGGAACAGATGCCTAAAAGAAAGCTCTTCAATGGCTCTGGAATTTTGATCGTGTGTGAGGAGATAAGCAAGTGGGTTTGCTAGAAAAGATGCAGTTTGGAAGCATTTCATTGCTTTTGCAAATGCTTTCATTTTCACCAAAACACAACAGTGGACCGTTATCAACAAGAGAGGATCTATCATCTTCTCATATATCACTAAGAGAGAAATACCCTGTTTTTTCACTTTGTTAGGCCAACCGAAAGTGTCCTGCCTATGGAGAGCCTCTTGTTTCATCTTTTCTGAGTAGGATGCACTCATAAATGGATTTATTGATTTTGTCTCTGAGAAGCTACACACACTTTGGGGCAGCTACGCTTTGAGAGAGCTATGTTTTATTTACTCTTTTGGGCTTGAACACCATATTTGCAGTTGGGTCCTATTAAGATAACACGCTTGTCAGGATTGGAGAAGCACAACAGAGAAAGAGAGAGCAAGAGGAGAAGATAGAACATTTCCACCTGCTAGAGCAGTGTATGGAGGAAATTTCCAATTACTATGAGCCTATGTTGAAAGCTAAGAAAGAAGCCTCCCAACCAATATTGTCCACTGATTCATCACAAGCCACTGATTCACTGTAATTGGAGAGCAAAGAAGGAATTGCAGAGAAAAAGAATGAAGATCTTTTACAAATCTCATTTCAGCAAACCTCGGAGCTAGACACCCCATCCAATGTGTAATGAACGGGGATCACGGGAATATGGCATGGGAACATACCAGTCACACTGACGGTATATAAGGTGTAAAAGGGTATTTTGAAGCATCATAGAAATTATCAAGAAACTCTCTTTTCACCTTCTCAAGCTTTTATGGCTTCCTCTTCTTCTTCCTCTTTCCCTCTTTCTCTCTCTTCTTCTTGCCTTTCTCTCTCCTCTCCCTCTTCTTCTACAGTCCTTCTCTCACTCTTTCCCCTTAGTTAGGACAATTAGGTCTCCTTCATTACAAGTGGTATCAGAGCTTTGTCCTTGATCCTTCTCTTTCCCCATAGATTTAGGGCTCTCACAGTTTCCCACAGTTAGAAAGCTCCAGTTACATCTCTTTCACAGGTATATAGGAGTACTCAGGCAGACTGTCAGCCCTCTTGAAGTCTGTGGCAGCCTTTCTTGGAGCTTTTCCAAGAACCATAGACAAATCTGGAGGCGGGCAAACAATTTTGACAGGTCGTCACTAATTTTCATGCAAGTTTTTTAGGGTTTTTGGCAAAAAGGAGGGCAGCACAGTTAGAGAAGGCCAAAGACTTAATTACTTTTCAAGAAGACCTTCTCTCTCCTCTTTTCCCAAGCTGCCATGGAAGCTCCAGCTCAAGAATCTCAAGAATTCTTCTCCCCCTCCTCTTCCTCAACAAGATGGGCTGGTCCTAAGGTGTTCCCCTCAGTGAGAGGAGCACAGTGAGTAGCAGCACCACATGGTTCAACCCTGCCTGAGGCCCCCAAGAGCAGTCCGAAATTTGGGGCGCAAAAAACGGGCTGCTTTCTGGCCTGCAGGGCAACCCCCCCAGTCCTCCCCTCCTTCCTGACTTCAGTCCTGGTCCTTGGCAACCTTCTTGGGCAACATCAGTGACATTTTTCTCAGCCCTTGGACTCCCCTTTGGCACTCAAGAGACCCTGGTCTGGTGCAGTCCATGGCAGCCATGGAACCTTGGCATCAAGCTCAGAAATCCTAAAGATTTTGGTCTCTCCTTGGTCCCCGGGAGTCCCTCTTGAACATTGCTCAAGATTTCAGCCATCAAGAAGAACAGGAAGAAGATTACAAGCAAGATTTGAAGGCATGCTCTTGTGGGCAGCCACCATGGCTATGGAGTAGGACCTCCATTTCAGCAAGAACTCTCATGGAGAGGTCCTGAACCATCCTGCCCCAAGCTTTCTTGAAGAAGCATACCCATTTTGGAGCCATGGAGCATTCGAGATCAAATGGAGCTCTCATGGAGGACTGAGGTGGCATTAGTGGATGCCTTCTTCTCCAAAAGACTCAAGATAATTGTTTCTTGGCTCTCATTCTCTCCGTTTAAGCCTCTTGTTGAATCCCATCCATTTGTTTGAGAGAATGTATGAGTCCAAGTAGATAATAGGAGATCTAGACCTTGAATGCATGCTGATTAATTGCCCCAGTCATTTCTCTTTGATCTTATAGTGCTGAAATGGATTTTACTCATGCTGAAGCTTCATTGTGATTATATTTTGCTTACCCATAACCCATTTGGCTTTTTGTGAATTGACTGAGCCAAGAAGTGATAAAAAAAATCCATTGTATAAGGGTGAGTAGGCAGTGAGTCACTGCCGGTAAGCTCCCTATCCCTATTTCCCATTCCAATTCCATGCACTTCATGAAAAGCCCAAAATTTTGATTCCAAAAATGCATCTCATGCTAGTTGTTTAATTAATAAATGTCTGCCATGTATATTCCGGGTGAGGAAAAGCCCGATGCCAGGCGAGGTGGCAAGATAAAAGAGGGGTGACCCCCCCTTGCCATCAAAGACCCTAAAGGGGTGCACAACCCGGCCCGGGGGGAACTTTCCCCACCTCTCAATGATCCGGAGCCCAAAGAATTATTGCAGGTGTAGGTACATTTGATGGAATAGCCCGAACTCTGATCACTTGAGCCTACAAACCCTTACATCCATTGGTAATGTCATAAACCGCTGTCGAAGGGTTCGTGAAAGCAATATCGCATCCACAGAGGACTTTGAATAATTTCATGATAGAAGACCAATCAAGTGAATATTGTGTGTATGGTTCAGACTTCAAAATAAAGGGTGAAATCTTGTAAATTCAAGTATTTGTCCAGCTCATCTTATGAGATAATTGACAGCTGCAATTGAGGCTCCTATAACAGAAACACCAAGAAACAAGCCCGTTTTGTACCTATGATGGACGTCATGAATATGATAGAACCTCCATTATTTCTCTCTTATCCACTGTACAGGCTATAAAGGATGTGGTTGAGAAGCTGAACATGGATAAATACAGGATCTGAATACGTAGCTCAGAAGCTCCTAATTCACTCAAGAAGCCATGGCAATAACATTACAGAAATGCAGCAAAGTTCACTGCCAAAATTCAGTAGCACTTCTGTCTTTGTTGAACTTAGCAATCTCTAGTTCACTGTTTGATCAAATCCAATCCTTGAATTAAAAGCAGTGTATAAACAAGCTGTTAATAGAAGAGATCCTTTCTGATTCAAAGACTGGCGGTTCCAGCCAAAGTATATGCAACACTGTGCATAAGGATAACTTTATTCTCAGATCAATCAACGACAATCTTCCCAGCTAATTCCAAACTAACAGGAAGCCTCCTCCAATAATCGAAACACTGTTTACTTTATTCAACTTTTCTTGCTCCGATTGAAAATGCTGAATACATTCTGTTTTCTTGGCAGGTCCGGTATGGACAAAATCTGTAAAGATGACAAGGAAAGACAATATTTTGCCAGTACTAGTCACAACTTCAGTGTTAGAAGCATTCTCTGCAATTCTTCCACATGCCTGTCTTTCTATAGGTATTCGGAATGAAGAACGAGACACTCTTCAGTAAATCGGGTTGATCAATGGTTCTTAATCAGTCATACAGGATCGCAAGTTGATCCATCGGATTGATAAGAACAACATCACTGTGATGTTAGAGAAGCTTTGCAGTAAAGGCGCCATCTGCAAAAAATTCGATCCCCCATGGGAATCCCATTTCTGACGAGGTGATGCTTTCGTTTTTCTCCAGACTTCCCAATTTTGTAAACCTTCCTATTCATCTCGGTGCGGTGATAACCATTCTGTCCAGCCCTGGCCACAGTAAAGGAAACACGTGCAGGGTGCCAGTGTCCTTATCAGTTTGATCAAAATCAGTTAATGCTTTGTGCGATTCATCCACAAAATTAGATTTTAAAAAAACTCTCTTCTCTCTTCCTCAGTAGCGCCGAGAGCCAGTCCTTGCGCTCCAATCCATCTCTTGGGAAATTGATGCCTAGTACAGGCTTTGGGAGCTTAGGTGGAACCTCTTCTTTTCTGGATCGCATTCGTCGTAGAACTCCTCCACATCTAAATTAGGAACTTTGATCAAGCCTGCCCGTCTACCTTTGTAATCCAGAAAGATATCCTCAATGCTTCTCGGAATGACGCTTGCTCCTCCACGAAGTCTGCTTGAATTTCAGCTTCTAGATCCTCAGCAACGTGTGAATGGCCTGGTTGGCTTCATCAAGAGCGCTCATGGCAGAGCGTATGCATTTCTCTTCCCACTACTACTAAAGCTGTTCCCTTATTTTCTTGCTTTTGCTCTTCCTCCCTTGTTCTTCTGCGTTTTTCCCAATGTCTTCTCTCGTCGATCCTTATTACCTCTTCCTTCCTAGAAGGCACACGCCAAGAACTGAAGCAAAATCCTAAGAACCTTTCTGCTATCTGGATGACTGTTTACAATCAGTTACCAGAAAAATTCTGTCATCACGAGCATATCTCCTTCCCCGTGAAGCAGCAGAGTACAGTATATTTCTCCGATTGAAAAAACTCTCTCCTTCTTTTTCTGTCCCCCATACGCCTCTTTTTTCCCTCCCTCTTTAGCTCTTTTGAAAATCCCTCTTTAGCTTTCTTCATTAGTGTTTTCTTTTTCCCTTTTGTTTTCTTTTTATGAACCAGAAAAAGCCCACTTATTTAGCCACACTTTCCTCCCTTACACACACAGAAAAGCAGCGTCTTTTCCTCTTCACATTGCATGTCCCTTCAACTCTAGGTCTCTTGCTTTGCTTCAAGCTTGGTAAAAGTAAGAACACAAAGCATCTCAGAAAGTGCCCAAAGACTCACAAGAACATATGCACTCCCATTGCAAAGTACCTCCCAGTCGGATCAATGGCAAATCAATAACAACCTGCTGTGTGAGCATCAAGTGTGTGTAATGTAGAAAGAGATGGATAAACAAGATATCCACCGTTCCATTCTCAGTTGTGAGGAAGAACAGTTCGCCTCTTAAGGAACTTACGCTTGTTTCTTCTGTAAAATTGAATCATGAACCAACTGAAAGGAAAATGTTCAAGCAAAGCAAAGCACAACGTCTACGTCAAAGTATGTACAAAGTAACAAATCTCATGCACAACTTTTGGGTGGTTTTCACACCTCAAATGCACAGCAATACGACATCCACCCCCTCTAATCCTGCGCATCCTCCGGATGGGCCAACTACCCATGATCATTATCATCAAGATCTACAAACAAATCAATCTCTTCGTTATGCATTTCCGGTAGATCAACAAGATTATCAGCCATATCATCTGTCTCTTCCATTGGAGTTTCTTCTCGTTGCTCTTCTCTTGAAAATTCTTCCAATGCATAATCCTCATCATCTCTTTTCTTGAAAATCTTGATTCTTTTTCCAGCAATAGGCACTCTAAGCACTGTCCCATCCAATTCAGTCAGCTCATATGTTGCATTATCAAAGACATGTCTGACTATATACGGCCCAAACCATCTTTTCACCATCTTCCGAAGTGCAGTATGCTGATTTTCAAGGCTGCTATCAAAGACCAATACCCAATCTCCCTCTTCTATTGCTCTAGGCCGTAAGCGATGCCTACTATCAAACCTGTCCTTATTCCTTAGTCTAGCAACCTTCAACCTGTCAATATCTAACTGAATATCCTCTGGTCTCCTCTCCAACTGTCGTATCCGAAGAGCTAAGAGCTCCTCTCTCGTCAAATCCTCCTGCCAAGGTAAAACTGACCAAGTCAAAGCACAAGTCTCAATTGGCATAACAGGTTTCTGACCATACATCAACTCTGTAGGCATATATCCTGTGGTAACACTATGAGTCGTACGATCAGCCCATAAAGCAAATGGTAGAAGTCTTGGCCATTCTCCAATCCATCCTCTGCATGCTTTGGCTAATGCTTTTACTATTGGCGGGTTCCCTCTTTCACTCTTTTCGTTTCCCTCTGGATTGTATGCTGTGGTTAGAGCCAACTTGATTCCTAGCTGAGAGAAAAACTCCCTAGCTTCATCTGCATCTAATTCACCACGGTCCGCAGTGATCTTACCCACACAACCATACCTGCAGAAAATTTCCTCCAATAAGAACTTACACAGTGTACTAGTGGTCTTCGTTCTCAAAGATCTGCCCTCAACATGATTGGTAAGATCCTCTCTAGCCAAAACAATGTATCTCATCTGCCATAGACCCATAGGCATGGTAACCAAATCAACTACCCACTTATAATGAATGCATAGCGGATAAGTTGGATGAAGCTCATCCCGATGACGCACTACTGAATACATCTGGCAGTCTCTGCAAGTCTCAACAAAGTGAGAAACATCTCTATACATGCCTTTCCACCAATATTTCTCCTTGATTTTCTCATAAGTAGCCCACACTCCTCTATGACCAGCCCAAGGACTCTCATGAAACTCCCTCATCACCTGTAACTGTGTCTCTTTATCGCAGACAACCCGCAAAGGTAATCTGCCTCTTTTCTTCGGATGCTTCCAAAGAAATCCGTCCTTGAGAAAATAACCATAGGCTTTCCTTCTGATCTTCTTGAACTCTTCATCTGTCCATTCATCTCTTTTGCTTAGTGTACTAAGGTATCTGCCAATCTGCAACCAATCTCCAACATAAAGTTCTTCTATGAAAGCCACAATATCATAGACATGACAAACATGATCAACCATAGTGGCTGAAATTTTTGCATCATCCTCTTCTGCAAGTAGAGTCTCCTCATCATCATATCTGGCTCTAGACAACATATCTGCCACTGGATTATCCTTCCTTGCTATGTGTTTAAATTCCGGATTTATTGACTTAATGTATGCAATCCATCTCAACATAGCTATATCCGGAGTAGAGCAACTCGTGATCATACCAATCAATGGCAAGCAATCTGTCTCTACCACAACTGAAGCTCCAATAAAGTACTCCTTGTCACATTTGAGAGCCGTGACAATCCCCAATAACTCCCTCTTGATTTGCGGATATCTCCTCTGTCTCTCGTTTAGGACTTTCACCCCAAACCGAATAGCATACCTATTTCCATCTGCATCATCTTGACCCACAGCCCAACCTATGCCAATTGGACTAGTGTCAACTGTCAATACAATAGGCCTATCACAGTTATAATCCGCTTTCCTGAGAGTAGGAGCATTCTGCAATAACTTCTTCAATTTCCGCATGGCTTTAGTGTGGCTCTCATCCCAATAGAATTTCTGCCCCTTTCGAAGCAGCTGATACAAACAATCTGCTATGTGTGCAAAATGAGATATCCAAATCATATAAAACACACAAGCACCAATGAATCTCCGTACCTCTGAAGTAGTAGAACAAAACTCTGCAATCTTGCCTATAGCATTCACCTTATCAGGTGAGGGTTTCCTGCCATAATATCCACACATATGCCCAACAATAACAACCTCATTCACTCCAAAAACAGATTTTTGCCTTGAAAGTGTCAAGTTCACTTCTTCTAACCTGGCCAAAATCTTCTCACATGCTGAAATATGATCAGCCACAAAGTATCTGCATCCCTGCTCATTTAGGCTCTCATTCTTCTCTTCTTCTGCACACCCCTTAATGGGCACATCATCCAAGAAAGGCATAGTAAGCTGAGGTATGTAATCACGAAGGACCTTATGCATGGCATTCATCATATGCGCAACAAAATTAGTGGCACCTTGAGGCAAGGTACGCATCCTGACAAGCCCAATAGGAGTTCTCATGGTGGTTATGTCCCTGCTTTCCAAAGCCAGCTGAAACTGATCATATCCTGAATACAAGTCACCCAAAGAATAGATGGCACGTCCAGCAAATGCCTCTGCAAACTCATCCACAACTGGACCTATACCAACATTCCTGATAGTAACTCTGTTCACTGGCTGCATGTCCTGAATAAATCGGAGAGTACCATTCTTCTTTGGAACTGTAAACCACCTGTTTGAGTATGGTGCAGATGAAGGCTCAAGGATTCCCATCCTGATTTTCTCATTCAATAAATCAATCAGCTTTGGCAAGTGTGCTTTAGGCACTGGAATAGGTCGGAGATTCCATGGAATATGAGGAATAGTAAAAATGACCATAGGAGCAACAATATCAGGATTCACACATCCAATCTCATGTGGGAAAAAAGCAAATCCCCTTCCATGACGCTCAAGCATCTCCTGAAAGCATTGCTTCTCCATGGGTAACAAGAAATCACCATTTCCAATTTTCAATTCAGCAAGTGTCTCTACTGAAAATTTATGACCAATATGCTCGGGATTCCTCAAAATTTGCTGTTTAGCAGCCCTCTCTATTTGCTGATCACTGTCAGGTGGAAACGGTACAGCAACCGGCTTCACCTTCTTATCCACAGTTTTGTATTTCGTGTCAACCCTGGCTTCATTATGCTCTCCTGCATTACATAAACCTTGCTGTAAATCAGCAATTCTGCACTCCAATGGCTGAATATTCTCAGCCCTCTGCTCTATGGACTGCATAGAAACAGCCCCAAACTCTGAATGCTGAAATATTTCAGCAGTAAACTCTGTTGGCTGCAAATTTTCAGCCCTCTGTCTCTCTGAAAACTGATCATAACCAGCTGGAAACTTTGTTTGCTGAATTTCTTCAGCACTCAATACTCTTTGCTGAGTTACCTCAGCCTCTGACTCAATCTGTGACACAAAATCTACAATTTCATGAAACATGTCCAGGGACTGCACTAATACATTACCATGACAATTCAGCATATTAGTTTTCAGCATATCTCCCATCTCTGTCATCATATCTGCACAAATCACACTGTCATACATCCCATCTATGTGCTCATCATCCTCCAAAATTCCTGCATTTTTCAAATTTTTCTCCTTCCTGCATATATACTGCTTGGCACCTCTAGGCAACCTAGAAGTCTTCTGATAACTCATCGAACTGTTTGCTGAAATCCCAACATAACCGGAGGAGAAAACACTGCTGCTGCCAGGAGGCGAGAACTCCAATCTCCTCTCCTCTATACCACCGTCGTCTCGCGAAACGGCGGTACCTAATGAAAACCCGAATCCCTCACAGTGGGCAAGGGTGCATCTCTGAGAGTATCTCTGTTTCTAACATGGTTCACACATATAGTCATAAACTGAACTGCTCTCATACCATCTTTACTGCGAATCCGTGCATAAGCAGATCCATCATCCATGACCTTTGTTTCCATGCGCATCTCTGTAATGAATGGCTGACCAAGAATTATAGGATAAGAGCATGAATCCTGCACAAAGAAATGAAAATCCTCCTCTACATCACCAATAGAAACCCTGACACTAGGGCAAGCAGCATATAAATCACCTGCAGTATTATTGGCGGCTCTCATACGCCACCCATGCTCTACATCCATAGGCCATCTGTTACTCTCATAAACTCCACGAACTATGAGATTAATCTCTGAACCATGATCAACCAATGCAACATAAGGCACCTGTTTCTCTCCAACCTTTACCATCGTCTCTGTGGTTGCCCTAGCCCAATGGCTCCGTGAAAAGTGACTACGCGGTATCATGACAGGCTCATCAATTTCAGCATAATGCATAGGGTGAACCCTCTTCTCTACCTGCGGAAAAACAGAAGCATTATCAACCATAACCTCATCATCATCCTCATCCAACTCTCCAATCAAAACTCCCTGTGTATCAGTGGTAGCCAATGCATGTCTCTTCCTCTTCAGGACCTCCTGAAACTGATCCTGAAACTCTCTTTTTGAGATGCCCAAAATCTCAGAAATAGTGAAAGTCACCTCACTGCCAAGTATCTTATCATTAAATATTTTCTTCATATCTGTAAATGTCTCAATATCGGACATCAATCTGAATCCTGGCTGCTTTCTCTCTCTAGGCTCTTGCCTCTTTTCTCTCTTTTGAGCATCCTCCATCTGTCGATCTGGCCCTGGTCTTGAAGACGGTCCTGCAGTAGGTGGAGTAACAAACTCACCCCCTCTAGTCTTCTTAGCTGCACTTGGATTTTCTTCATCCCTCTTATGCTTCTCCTCAACAAATACATCTGCACCATGAGATTTAGCCAAATAAGCATAAATAGAATACCTGTCAACAGGCGAGTCCCAACCTGTCTCTGATCTGATGCTAGAGCCTGCGCTAGTCAAAACAGTTTGCTGAATTTTTCCCTTGTTTGCAGTCTCCATAGCATAAGTCCATAGTGCGGACTGAGTCTCTGATCCCTTCTCAATCTGTACTCCATATGCGGAAGCATCACCTCTAGCTGTCACATAAGAAGTACGCGCAGCCATGTCCTCCACTAACTTCTTCATTCCACCTTTACCAAAGTTGGTAGCAAGTGGAGCTCCTATCTCAGTCAACCAAATCTTACCATCTTGCCCCCAATATACCAAATTCTGCCTCCTTGCATCCTGGAAAGAGTCACAATCCCTGCAATGCTGATGCTCCGTACTATCACACCAAATACATCTCCAATCTCTCCTAGGTGCACTAGGAGCACTCCTAGGTGCAGTAGGAGCACTAGAAGAAGTAGTAGGCACAGTTGAAGCAAACTGCTCCTTCAACTTACCCACCAACTCCGCTTTGACTGACTCAAGTGTCAAATCTATGATGCCTTTGATTATGTCATCAATAGAGGTAGGCACCGATGGAGCGGATGGTTTTGGAGCAGAAGGTGTAGGCATCGGTCGTGGAACAGGAGGAATAGGTGGAGTGGAAATAGTAGGCACTGGCATAGGCCAAGAAACTGGCTGAGGAGGAGAAGAAATAACAGGGATAGAAGTAGGCATAGGAGCAGACGATGGTGTAGGTGTCATGGAACCATTTTGTAGGCGAGTCTTCCATATCCTCCTCTTGGTCAAAGTCGCGACTGCATCCTGAGCATCCTGCCAATCAGTTTTAAGACCCATAGGCTTCGTGCGATCTTCAAGAAGCTCACCCAATTCTTCTTGAAGAGCAGGATCTGCAGCTTGCAAGAAAAGTTTAACTTTTTCAACATCCAATGCTCTTTGTTCAATAGCATCAAGCTGACTATACCTCTCTTCGAATTCTCGAATCAACTCCGAAGCAGCAAGACCTTTGTTTGGCATGTAGACCCACTCTTGGAATGACCGCCGAGTAGCCATACCAAAGTCCTCAAGGAAGTATTCTTCTTTCAAGGCCTTCTTAAAATCTTGCCAATGTGTATTTTGAATAAAAAGATCAGTCACTTTTGTCCTCAAAGCAGGTGTGACAAGACGAAGGAAGTACTTACTCATAAGTCCAGCAGGAACTCCAAAAAACCCCATCTTGATCTCATATGTCTTCAAATATGCTGAAACATTACGCCCGTCAAATAGCTTCTTCTCACTCTCAACTGCTTCAATAGCCTTAGTCGCGCTGTTTGCATTCTCCTGCTCTGAATAGAGTTGTCTTTGCTGAGACAACTGTTGTTGATGCAATTGTTGTTGCTGCTGCATATACATTTGTGTTTGCTGATTTTGGAGCTACATATACATGGACATATTCTGCAAAATCTATTTTAGATCCTCCGTTGAAGTACTTGACGCAGCAGTCATTGATGGAGCTGAAGTAGAGGCAGCTGGAGTTGTAGAGGAAGCTGAAATAGAGGCTAAAGTATCTCCCATCCTGAAATTTCTGCGACGCTTTCACGTCGGGTTCACCAAGGATGTCGAAGGGTTCGTGAAAGCAATATCGCATCCACAGAGGACTTTGAATAATTTCAGGATAGAAGACCAATCAAGTGAATATTGTGTGTATGGTTCAGACTTCAAAATAAAGGGTGAAATCTTGTAAATTCAAGTATTTGTCCAGCTCATCTTATGAGATAATTGACAGCTGCAATTGAGGCTCCTATAACAGAAACACCAAGAAACAAGCCCGTTTTGTACCTATGATGGATGTCATGAATATGATAGAACCTCCATTATTGCTCTCTTATCCACTGTACAGGCTATAAAGGATGTGGTTGAGAAGCTGAACATGGATAAATACAGAATCTGAATACGTAGCTCAGAAGCTCCTAATTCACTCAAGAAGCCATGGCAATAACATTACAGAAATGCAGCAAAGTTCATTGCCAAAATTCAGTAGCACTTCTGTCTTTGTTGAACTTAGCAATCTCTAGTTCACTGTTTGATCAAATCCAATCCTTGAATTAAAAGCAGTGTATAAACAAGCTGTTAATAGAAGAGATCCTTTCTGATTCAAAGACTGGCGGTTCCAGCCAAAGTATATGCAACACTGTGCATAAGGATAACTTTATTCTCAGATCAATCAACGACAATCTTCCCAGCTAATTCCAAACTAACAGGAAGCCTCCTCCAATAATCGAAACACTATTTACTTTATTCAACTTTTCTTGCTCCGATTGAAAATGCTGAATACATTCTGTTTTCTTGGTAGGTCCGGTATGGACAAAATCTGTAAAGATGACAAGAAAAGACAATATTTTGCCAGTACTAGTCACAACTTCAGTGTTAGAAGCATTCTCTGCAATTCTTCCACATGCCTGTCTTTCTATAGGTATTCAGAATGAAGAACGAGACACTCTTCAGTAAATCGGGTTGATCAATGGTTCTTAATCAGTCATACAGGATCGCAAGTTGATCCATCGGATTGATAAGAACAACATCACTGTGATGTTAGAGAAGCTTTGCAGTAAAGGCGCCATCTGCAAAAAATTCGATCCCCCATGGGAATCCCATTTCTGACGAGGTGATGCTTTCGTTTTTCTCCAGACTTCCCAATTTTGTAAACCTTCCTATTCATCTCGGTGCGGTGATAACCATTCTGTCCAGCCCTGGCCACAGTAAAGGAAACACGTGCAGGGTGCCAGTGTCCTTATCAGTTTGATCAAAATCAGTTAATGCTTTGTGCGATTCATCCACAAAATTAGATTTTAAAAAAACTCTCTTCTCTCTTCCTCAGTAGCGCCGAGAGCCAGTCCTTGCGCTCCAATCCATCTCTTGGGAAATTGATGCCTAGTACAGGCTCTGGGAGCTTAGGTGGAACCTCTTCTTTTCTGGATCGCATTCGTCGTAGAACTCCTCCACATCTAAATTAAGAACTTTGATCAAGCCTGCCCGTCTACCTTTGTAATCCAGAAAGATATCCTCAATGCTTCTCGGAATGACGCTTGCTCCTCCACGAAGTCTGCTTGAATTTCAGCTTCTAGATCCTCAGCAACGTGTGAATGGCCTGGTTGGCTTCATCAAGAGCGCTCATGGCAGAGCGTATGCATTTCTCTTCCCACTACTACTAAAGCTGTTCCCTTATTTTCTTGCTTTTGCTCTTCCTCCCTTGTTCTTCTGCGTTTTTCCCAATGTCTTCTCTCGTCGATCCTTATTACCTCTTCCTTCCTAGAAGGCACACGCCAAGAACTGGAGCAAAATCCTAAGAACCTTTCTGCTATCTGGATGACTGTTTACAATCAGTTACCAGAAAAATTCTGTCATCACGAGCATATCTCCTTCCCCGTGAAGCAGCAGAGTACAGTATATTTCTCCGATTGAAAAAACTCTCTCCTTCTTTTTCTGTCCCCCATACGCCTCTTTTTTCCCTCCCTCTTTAGCTCTTTTGAAAATCCCTCTTTAGCTTTCTTCATTAGTGTTTTCTTTTTCCCTTTTGTTTTCTTTTTATGAACCAGAAAAAGCCCACTTATTTAGCCACACTTTCCTCCCTTACACACACAGAAAAGCAGTGTATTTTCCTCTTCACATTGCATGTCCCTTCAACTCTAGGTCTCTTGCTTTGCTTCAAGCTTGGTAAAAGTACGAACACAAAGCATCTCAGAAAGTCCCCAAAGACTCACAAGAACATCTGCACTCCCATTGCAAAGTACCTCCCAATCGGATCAATGGAAAATCAATAACAACCTGCTGTGTGAGCATCAAGTGTGTGTAATGTAGAAAGAGATGGATAAACAAGATATCCACCGTTCCATTCTCAGTTGTGAGGAAGAACAGTTCGCCTCTTAAGGAACTTACGCTTGTTTCTTCTGTAAAATTGAATCATGAACCAACTGAAAGGAAAATGTTCAAGCAAAGCAAAGCACAACGTCTACGTCAAAGTATGTACAAAGTAACAAATCTCATGCACAACTTTTGGGTGGTTTTCACACCTCGAATGCACAGCAATACGACACCGCTTGGTAATGTATGGTGGATGCAATGCAAGAAGCGCAGGGAATGCAATATGGAATTGGTCTAAGGAATAAGATATGGATGCAAAGAATGTATGGTTTTATGGGGCATTGAGAGCCACCATTGAGGCCCTAGATGTCTAGGATAAGACCCTCACCATTGGGATAAAGAATGCTTCTTGAGGGAGTCTTTGCAAGGTATTGCATACAGCCATTCCTACACAGTCAGCTCACAAGAATTGATTATAGCAAAGCCTCTTTGTGTGACTGAGAGAAATATCTATAGCTTGACTCAAAGAGGGTATTTTCCCCTTCGATCTGAGCTAAGAACCTCCCCATTCCGCCCTACGGCTTGGGAGATACACTCAGTTTTGTACCCAGAGGCACTGTGGGACACGCAGTAGTCCTACACAGTCAGCCCGCAAGAACTGATTAGCAAAGCCTTCTCGTGTGATTAAGCATGAGCTCTATAGCTTGATTCGAAGAGGGTATTTTCCCCTTCGATCTGAGCTAAAAACCTCTCCATTCTGCCCTACGATTTGGGAGTTACACTCAGTTTTGTGCCCAGAGGTACTGTGGGACAGGTAGCAGTCCTACATAGTCAGCCCACAAAAAGTGGTTACAACAAAGCCCTGATCATCTACAGTTGGAGATATTTTTACATAACCTCGTAGAGGGGATTGAGGGCTTTCATTTGAATCAGAAAGTTTGACAATTGGAGTTCCCTAGCTCAAGTTATTATCATTTCTGTAATAGGGGGTCTGGTAGACTGCACTTGGAATGGTAGGCCACAAGGGTAAAGCAAAGGCCTAGAAGGAATTTCAGCGTGAAATAAGGGACTCCCGTGCCTCAATGAACGATCCTAGTTCAGCCCAGGAGGATCGTGAAGACTTGTTTGAAGAAGGTGCCCCCGAGATAGATCGTTTGTCTGTGCTCAACCAAACCCTATGCCAACATGAGACCCGCCATGCTGATCGACATCGAGAGATGGAGCAACGCCACAGAGAGATGGAAACCCACTGTCGAAGGGTTTTGAAAGCAAAGTCGCGACCACAGAGGACTTTGAATAATTTCAGGATAGAAGGTCAATAGTGGCGGCCTCCACAAAGAATCATATTTATATTTCAACAACTCTTCAGAAGAATCCACACCCTTTAAGAATTCTTTGAACAGTTCTGAACCCTATAGAAAATCTTCCTTGTGACAGAGAGAACACCAATGCTATATGAAATACACTCTTACAAGCAAAAAGGTGAAGATTTACGCAGGTCATAATTTCTGAGTATCAAGCTGAACTCTTCTGCTCTTAATATGATTTAAATAAGAATTTCAAGTGGAAGAATTGAGCATAACTTCCATTGTAAACTGTTGACACAAAGCCCTTGTTCAGTCACAGACTCCATCCAGAAAGTTGTCCCTATTTCCCTTTTATGTATAGATGTAGGGTGACAAATCTCTGCTGCAGACATTCACCTCAGAAACGGAGGACTTTCAGATCAATAAAGATCCAGTCTTTATAAAATTTCTCAAGAACAGCATCAGGAACAGCATCACTTCATGGAATTCAAAGCTCATCTGAACTTTATTTTGCCTTTAAAATGGAACAGCTTCTCGGTAAAAAAAACTGTTGATCGAATGCATAGTATACGCAGAACTCCCCTCCATAGTATTGTTATGGGCAGCATCGAAATCACACTGAAGGAGATGAGGCCAACAAAGATCATGGCTCCTGTTAAAAGTCATTGCCACTATAATTGACTGTTTCAATAAATCCCTAACACAATGAAAAGAATACCCAATGTCAACAAAATACAATATGAAGTTCAAAAAATCTTGTCGCTTGCTCCAAATGATGTGGAGAACACTGTTCCATCCTTGAACCTGCACAGGTGCATGACAAAAAAAACTTCACAGACAGACCATCGATATTCCACAGTACACCGGATTGCCTTGCAAATGTACAAAAACTTTGAATTCAGTTCTGTCAATAGCGATCATCGTACGAAGGGCGTCCACTTAGCCTTTCATAAGGCCCAGATCAGTCTCTGTAACTGACTTCATATCGAACAGGCCCACCACCACTACCATACCGACTAGCACCACGCCGTCCACTACCATAGCTATCATAGCGATTTAAATTTGCGAGGGCTCCACATGATCCACGTCCTCCTCCCTGTGATTAGCTTCTTATTCGGCTTTCCTTTTACTCATCACCCCTATGTAGCCTTTGTCGAGCTTCGCTAACAGCCTCCTTCCTCTGTGCCAGTTTTAATCGACGGCCACCTCCTCTAGTCAGTGAGCACATGACAGTTCGTTGAATTGGGAAATCTTGTGACAGGAAACTTCACAGGAGTGCCACAAAGAAGAATTTTTATGCAGCATCACAAGATCAGTATTTCCAGTGATTTGATTTGATCCTGCGATGGATTGGTAGCGATGGATTTTCATGAGTTTCCAATCGACAGCTCTTCCTCAGCTGTATTACCCTGTTTCGCTTCAGTGGCATTATTTTACCCTCTTTCCGCATTACCCTATCCTACTTCAATAAGTCGAGCAGAATCTTCTGCTTCTGATTGCATGCCAATGTCAGCACTATACTTTGCTCTCCACTGTCAGTGGTCATCATATGGCCTGATAAGATCCCTTCCACGTTCATTTTAACACTCTCCGCATTACTGATTGTGCGATTGCAATCATTGCTAATATTTATCTCAGAGCTCTGAAGGCTCTCACCACCCCAAAAGCAATTATCTCCCTCTCTCCCTGTTTTCTTTTTCATTCCTCCCTTCGTTGTCCTGCTCCTCTCGTGTTCCTCCTTCTTTGCCGCCTTTTTCCTCCAAAAAAAACTCCCTCTTTCAAAAATAGTATTTCTTTTTGTTTCTCACGCCCCCTTTGTCCTCTTCCCCAGCCGGACAGCTCTATTTTTACTACACGGTGGCCAAATTTTCTCCATGTCATCCCAGTTGGTAACAATACCATGCTCAATGGGATACTTTAAAGTCAATATTCCTTGTTTAGATTGAGCTTCATCACTAACATAAGCATCCCATACCAACCATAACACCAGTGTGCCATGGTCGGCCTACAATACTTGGAAATATAGCTTAAGGAGCATCATCTACTTTATTGGCTTTGCATAGTCTAAGAGTAACCATACCCTCAGTGAGACTATCTGGAAGCATTTCTACTTTCTGCATTCTGTTATTCATTTCCAATGCATCATCAAATCTTTGTGCCTTAATGAGAAAGTCTATAACACGATTGTACGTGAAGCTAGCAGGCTCACAACCTAGATCACTCATGCGATCAAACAGTTGCAAAGCCTTATGAATGTGTTCTTGTTGGGTATATCCTCCAATCAAAGAGCTCCATGTCACAACATCTCAATTGGATAGTGTATCAAAAATAACATGCGCATCTGGTAGGTTTCTATACTTGGCATACATGCCAACTAGAGCATTATTGATAAGTTCCTCTTGCTCCAAACCCTCTTCCATGAAGAACAAAAGTATAAACACAACAACTAGATATGTACAAAGTATCAAATCCCACACACACAAATTTTGGGTGGATTTCACACCTCGAATGTGTAGCAATACGACATCCACCCCCTCTAATCTTGCGCATCCTCCGGATGGGCCAACTACCCATGATCGTTATCATGAATATCCACAAATAGATCAATCTCTTCATTGTGCATTTCCGGTATATCAACAAGATTATCTGTCATATCATCTGTCTCTTCCATTGGAGTTTCTTCTCGTTGCTCTTCTCTTGCAAATTCTTTCAATGCATAATCTTCATCATCTCTTTTCTTGAAAATCTTGATTCTTTTTCCTGCAATAGGCACTCTAAGCACTGTCTCATCCAATTCTGTCAACTCATATGTTGCATTATCAAAGACATGTCTGTACGGCCCAAACCATCTTTTCACCATCTTTCGAAGTGCAGTATGCTGATTTTCAAGGCTGCTATCAAAGACTAATACCCAGTCTCCCTCTTCTATTGCTCTAGGCTGCAAGCGATGCTTGTTGTCAAACCTGTCCTTATTTCTTAGTCTAGCAACCTTCAACCTGTCAATAGCTAGCTGAATATCCTCTGGTCTTCTCTCCAACTGTTGAATCTGAAGAGCTGAGAGCTCCTCTCTCGTCAAATCCTCCTGCCAAGGTAAAACTGACCAAGTCAAAGCACAAGTCTCAGTCGGCATAACCGGTTTCTGACCATACATCAACTCTGTAGGCATATATCCTGTGGTAACACTGTGAGTCATACGATCAGCCCACAAAGAAAATGGTAGAAGTCTCGGCCATTCTCCAATCCGTCCTCTACATGCTTTGGCTAATGCTTTCACTATCGGCGGATGCCCTCTTTCACTCTTCCCATTTCCCTCTGGACTGTATGCTGAAGTTAGAGCCAACTTGATTCCTAGTTGAGAGAAAAACTCCCCAGCTTCATCTGCATCCAATTCACCGCGATCCGTAGTGATCTTACCCACACAGCCATACCTGCAGAAAATTTCTTCCAATAAGAACTTACACACTGCACTAGTGGTCTTCGTTCTCAAAGATCTGCCCTCAATATGATTGGTAAGATCCTCTCTAGCCAAAACAATATATCTCATCTGCCATAGACCCATAGGCATAGTAACCAAGTCAACTACCCACTTATAATGAATGCATAGTGGATAGGTCAGATGAAGCTCATCTCGATGACGCACTACTGAATACATCTGACAGTCTCTGCTAGTCTCTACAAAGTGAGAAACATCTCTATACATGCCTTTCCACCAATATTTCTCCTTGATTTTCTCATAAGTAGCCCACACTCCTCTATGACCAGCCCAAGGACTCTCATGAAACTCCCTCATCACCTGTAACTGTGTCTCTCTATCGCAGACAACCCGCAAAGGTAATCCGCCTCTTTTCTTCGGATGCTTGCAAAGAAATATGTCCTTGAGAAAATAACCATAGGCTTTCCTTCTGATCTTCTTAAACTCTTCATATGTCCATTCATCTCTTTTGATTGGTGTACTAAGGTACTTGCCAATCTCCAACCAATCTCCAACATAGAGTTCTTCTATGAAAGCCACAATATCATAGACATGACAAACATGATCAACCATAGTGGCTGAAATTTCTGCATCATCCTCTTCTGCAAGTAGTATTTCCTCATCATCATATCTGGCTCTAGACAGCATATCTGCTACTGGATTATCCTTCCCTGCTATGTGTTTAAATTCCGGATTTAATGACTTGATGTATGCAATCCATCTCAGCATAGCTATATCCGAAGTAGAACAACTCGTAATCATACCTATCAATGGCAAACAATCTGTCTCCACCACAACTGAAGCTCCAATAAAGTACTCCTTGTCACATTTGAGAGCCGTAACAATCCCCAGTAACTCCCTCTTGATTTGCGGATATCTCCTCTGTCTCTCGTTTAGGACTTTCGCCCCAAACCGAATAGCATACATGTTTCCATCTGCATCATCTTGACCCACAGCCCAACCTATGCCAATTGGACTAGTGTCACCTGTCAATACAATAGGCCTTCCACAATTATAATCCGCTTTCCTGAGAGTAGGAGCAATCTGCAATAGCTTCTTCAATTTTCGCATGGCTCTAGTGTGGCTTTCATCCCAATAAAATTTTTGCCCCTTTCGAAGCAACTGATATAAACAAACTGCTATATGTGCAAAATGAGGTATCCAAATCATATAAAACACACAAGCTCCAATGAATCTCCGAACCTCTGAAGTGGTAGAACAATACTCCGTAATCTTGCCTATAGCATCCACCTTATCAGGTGAGGGTTTCCTGCCATAATACCCACACATATGTCCAACAATGACAACCTCATTCACTCCAAAAACAGATTTTTGCCCTGATAGTGTCAAGTTCACTTCTTCTAACCTGGCCAAAATCTTCTCACAAGCTGAAATATGATCAGCCACAAAGTATCTACATCCCTGCTCATTTAGACTCTCATTCTTCTCTTCTTCTGCACACCCCTTAATGGGCACATCATCCAAGAAAGGCATGGTAAGCTGAGGTATATAATCACAAAGGACCTTATGCATGGCATTCATTATATGTGCAACAGAATTAGTGGCACCTTGAGGTAAGGTACACATCCTGACAAGCACAATAGGAGTTCTCATGGTGGTTATGTCCATGCTTTCCAAAGCCAGCTGAAACTGATCATATCCCGAATACAAATCACCTAAAGAATAGATGGCACGTCCAGCAAATGCTTCTACAAACTCATCCATAACTGGACCTATACCAACATTCCTGATAGTACCTCTGTTTACTGGCTGCATGTCCTATATAAATCGAAGAGTACCATTCTTCTTTGGAACCATAAACCACCTGTTTGAGTATGGTGCAGATGAAGGCTCAAGAATTCCCATCCTAATTTTCTCATTCAGCAAATCAATCAGCTTTGGCAGGTGTGCCTTAGGCACTGGAATAGGTCGAAGGTTCCATGGAATATGAGAAATAGTAAAGATCACCATAGGAGCAACAATATCTGGATTCACACATCCAATGTCATGCGGGAAAAAAGAAAACCCCCTTCCATGTCGCTCAAGCATATCTTGAAAGCATTTCTTCTTTGAAGATAGCAAGAAATCACCATTTCCAATTTTCAATTCAGCAAGAGTCTCTGCTGAAAATTTATGGCCTATATGCTCCGGATTCCTCAAAATTGGTTGTTTGGCAGCCCTCTCTATTTGCTGATCACTGTCAGGTGGAAGTGGTACAGCTACCGACTTCACCTTCTTATCCACAGTCTTGTATTTCGTGTCAACCCTAGCTTCATTATGATCCTCTGCATTACTCAAATCTTGCTGTAAGTCAGCAAATCTGCACTCCAATGGCTGAATATCCTCAGCCCTCTGCTCTATGGACTGCATAGGAACAGCCCTAAACTCTGGATGCTGAAATATTTCAGCAATAAACTCTGTTGGCTGAAAGTTTTCAGCCCTCTGTGTCTCTGTAAGCTGATCATAATCAGCTGGAAACTCTGTTTGCTGAATTTCTTCAGCACTCAACACTTTTTGCTGAATCACCCCAGCCTCTGACTCAATCTGTGACACAAAATCTACAATTTCATGAAACATGTCCAGGGATTGCACTAATACATTACTGTGACAACTCTGCATATTAGCTTTCAGCATATCTTCCATCTCTGTCATCGTATCTACACAAATCATACTGTCATACATCCCGTCTATATGCTCATCATCCTCTAAAATTCCTGCATTTTTCAATTTTTTCTCCTTCCTGCATATGTACTGCCTCGCAGCTCTAGGCAACTTAGAAGTCTTCTGATAACTCATCGAACTGTTTGTTGAAATTCCAACAAAACTGGAGGAGAAAACACTGCTGCCAGGAGGCGAGAACTCCAATCTCCTCTGCTCTGTACCACCGTCGTCTCGCGAAACGGCGGTACCTAATGAAAACTCGAATCCCTCACAGTGGGCAAAGGTGCATCTCTAAGAGTATCTCTGTTTCTAACATGATTCACACACACAGTCATAAACTGAACTGCTCTCATGCCATCTTTACTACAAATCCGTGCATAAGCAGATCCATCATCCATTACCTTTGTTTCCATACGCATCTCTGTAATGAATGGCTATCCAAGCATTATGGGATAAGAGCATGATCCTGCACAAAGAAATGGAAATCCTCCTCTACATCTCCAATAGAAACCCTGACACTGGGACAGGCAGCATACAAATCACCTTCAGTGTTGTTGGCTGCTCTCATACGCCACCCATGCTCTACATCCATAGGCCATCTGTTACTCTCATAAACTCCACGAACTATGAGATTAATCTATGAACCATGATCCACCAAAGCAACATAAGGCACTTGTTTCTCTCCAATTTTTACCATCGTCTCTGTAGTTGCCCTAGCCCAATGACTCCGTGAAAAGTGACTACGCGGTATCAAGACAGGCTCATCAGTTTCAGCATAATGCATAGGCTAAACCCTCTTCTCTATCTGCGAAAAAATAGAAGCATTCTCAACCATAACCTCATCCTCATCCTCATCCAACTCCCCAATCAAAACTCCCTATGTATCAGTAGCAGGCAATGCATGTCTTTTCCTCTTCAGGACTTCTTGAAACTGATCTTGAAACTCTCTTTTCGAGATGCCCAAAACCTCAGAAATAGTAAAAGTCACCTCACTGCCAAGTATCTTGTCATTAAATATTTTCTTCATGTCTGTAGATGTCTCAATATCGGACATCAATCTAAACCCTAGCTGCTTTCTCTCTCTAGGCTCTTGCCTCTTTTCTCTCTTTCGAGCATCTTCCATCTGTCGTTCTGGCCCTGGTCTCAAAGACGGTCCTGCAGTAGGTGGAGTAACAAACTCACCCCCTCTAGTCTTTTAGCTGCACTTGGATTTTCTTCATCCCTCTTACGCTTCTCTTCAACAAGTACATCTGCTCCCTGAGACTTAGCCAAGTAGGCATAAATAGAGTACCTGTCAACAGGCGAATCCCAACCTGTCTCAGATCTGATGCTAGAGCCTGCACTAGTCAAAATAGTTTGCTGAATTTTTCCCTTATTTGCAGTCTCCATAGCATAAGTCCATAATGCTGACTGATTCTCTGATCCCTTCTCAATCTGGACTCCATATGTAGAAGCATCTCCTCTAGCTGTCACATAAGAAGTACGCGCAGCCATGTCATCCACTAACTTCTTCATTCCGCCTTTCCCAAAGTTGGTAGCAAGCAGAGCTCCTGTTTCTATCAACCAAATCTTACCATCTTGTCCCCAAAATACCAAATTCTTCCTCCTTGCATCCTAAGATTCACAATCCCTGCAATGCTGATGGTCCGTACTATCACACCAAATACATCTTCGATCTCTCCTAGGTGCACTAGGAGCACTCCTAGGTGCAGTAGGAGCACTAGAAGAAATAGTAGGTGCAGTCGAAGCAAATTGCTCTTTCAATTTTTCCACCAACTCCGCTTTAACTGACTCCAGTGTCAAATCCATTATGCCTTTGATTATGTCATCAAGAGAGGTAGGCACTGACGAAGTGGATGGTTTTGGAGCAGAAGGAGCTGGCATCAGTCGTGGAACAGGAGGAATAGGAGGATTGGAAATAGTAGGCACTGGCATAGGCCAAGAAACTGGTTGAGGAAGAGAAGAAATAACAGGGATAGAAGTAGGCATAGGAGCAGAAGACGGTGTCGGTGTCATAGAGCCATTCTGTAGGCGGATCTTCCATATCCTCCTCTTGGTCAAAGTCAAGACTGCATCCTGGGCATCTTGCCAATCCATTTTAAGTCCCATAGGCTTCGTGCGATCCTCAAGAAGCTCTCCCAATTCTTCCTGAAGAGCAGGATCTGCAGCTTGCAAGAAAAGCTCAACTTTCTCAACATCCAATGCTCTTTGTTCAATGGCATCAAGCTGACTATACCTTTCTTCAAATTCTCGAATCAACTCTGAAGCAGCTAAACCTTTGTTTGGCATGTAGACCCACTCTCGGAATGATCGCCGTGTAGCCATCCCAAAGTCCTCAAGGAAATACTCTTCTTTCAGGGCCTTCTTAAAATCTTGCCAATGTGAATTTTGAATAAAAAGATTAGTCACTTTTGCCCTCAAGGTGGGTGTGACAAGATGAAGGAAATACTTACTCATAAGTCCAGCTGGAACTCCAAAAAACCCCATCTTGATCTCATATGTCTTCAAATATGCTGAAACATTACGGCCATCAAATAGCTTCTTCTCATTCTCTGCTTCAATCGCCCTAGTCGCGCCGATTGCATTCTCCTGCTCCGAATATAGTTGTCTTTGCTGAGACAACTGTTGTTGATGCAATTGCTGCTGCTGCTGCATATACAATTGTGTCTGCTGATTTTGAAGCTGCATATACATGGACATATTCTGTAAAATCTCCTTTAGATCATCTGTTGAAGTACTTGACGCAGCAGTCATTGATGAAGCTGAAGTAGAGGACGCAGCTGGAATTGTAGAAGAGGCTAAAATAGATGCTAAAGTATCTCCCATCCTGAAATTTCTGCGATGCTTTCACGTCGGGTTCACCAAAGATGTCGAAGGGTTTTGAAAGAAAAGTCACGACCACAGAGGACTTTGAATAATTTCAGGATAGAAGGTCAATAGTGGCAGCCTCCACAAAGAATCATGTTTATATTTCAATAACTCTTCAGAAGAATCCACACCCTTTAAGAATTCTTTGAACAGTTCTGAACCCTATAGAAAATCTTTCTTGTGACAGAGAGAACACCAGTGCTATATGAAATACACTCTTACAAGCAAAAAGGTGAAGATTTACACAGATCATAATTTTTGAGTATCAAGCTGAACTCTTCTGCTCTTAATATGATTTAAATAAGAATTTCAAGTGGAAGAATTGAGCATAACTTCCATTGTAAACTGTTGACAAAAAGCCCCTGTTCAATCACAGACTCCATCCAGAAAGTTGTCCCTATTTCCCTTTTATGTATAGATGTAGGGTGACAAATCTCTGCTGCAGACATTCACCTCAGAAACGGAGGACTTTCAAATCAATAAAGATCCAGTCTTTATAAAATTTCTCAAGAACAGCATCAGGAACAGCATCACTTCATGGAATTCAAAGCTCATCTGAACTTTATTTTGCCTTTAAAATGGAATAGCTTCTCGGTAAAAAAAACTGTTGATCAAATGCATAGTATACGCAGAACTCCCCTCCATAGTATTGTCATGGGCAGCATCCAAATCACACTGAAGGAGATGAGGCCAACAAAGATCATGGCTCCTGTTAAAAGTCATTGCCACTATAATTGACTGTTTCAATAGATCCCTGACGCAATGAAAAGAGTACCCAATGTCAACAAAATACAATATGAAGTTCAGAAAATCTTGTCGCTTGCTCCAAATGATGTGGAGAACACTGTTCCATCCTTGAACCTGCACAGGTGCATGACAAAAAAAACTTCACAGACAGACCATCGATATTCCACAGTACACCGGATTGCCCTGCAAATGTACAAAAACTTTGAATTCAGTTCTGTCAATAGCGATCATCGTAGAAGGGCGTCCACTTAGCCTTTCATAAGGCCCAGATCAGTCTCTGTAACTGACTTCATATTGAACAAGCCCACCACCACTACCATACCGACTAGCACCACGCCGTCCACTACCATAGCTATCATAGCGATTTAGATTTGTGAGGGCTCCACATGATCCACGTCCTCCTCCCTGCGATCAACTTCTTATTCAGCTTCCCTTTTACTCATCACCCCTGTGTAGCCTTTGTCGAGCTTCACTAGCAGCCTCCTTCCTCTGCGCCTGTTTTAATCGACGGCCACCTCCTCTAGTCAGTGAGTGCATGACAGTTCGTTGAATTGGGAAATCTTGCGACAAGAAACTTCACAGGAGTGCCACAAAGAAGAATTTTTATGCAGCATCACAAGATCAGTATTTCCAGTGATCTGATTTGATCCTGCGGCGGATTGGTAGCGATGGATTTTCATGAGTTCCCAATCGACAGCTCTTCCTCAGCTGTATTACCCTGTTCCGCTTCAGTGGCATTATTTTGCCCTCTTTCCGCATTACCCTATCCTACTTCAATAAGTCGAGCAGAATCTTCTGCTTGGTGTTAAGGATGTTGGTTGTGACACCTCTTTCATAGGTGAATCTCTAAAGACACGTTCTGTAAGGGGCATTATCACGGCCAAAGGCTGTGGTGGCTGCTATGATTCCTGATTGAAAGTAGTAATGGCTAGTTCAGTGGACTGGCCACTATTGTTAGACTACAATGTCAAGTCCTTAAGTAGATCAGAAGTGGCTGTGTCTTTTATTGCCCTTTGAGTATTCACCTATGCAGATCGTGAGCTAGTCACGATGGATTGCAATGCGGCATATCCTTAGGTTGAGAGCTAAGGGTGGTGTCATGTCCCACCTCTTGGACATTTAGAAGCTTAGGTGGAGATAGAGATTGGGATTGAGCAGTTGCACTTTTGACAACTCTTGTTTTGCTTCCTGTGTCCGTTTAGGGAAAGAGGGTGTAGATTCCATGCCAATGTCAGCACTATACTTTGCTCTCCACTGTCAGTGGTCATCATATGGCCTGATAAGATCCCTTCCACGTTCATTTTAACACTCTCCGCATTACTGATTGTGCGATTGCAATCATTGCTAATATTTATCTCAGAGCTCTGAAGGCTCTCGCCACCCCAAAAGCAATTATCTCCCTCTCTCCCTGTTTTCTTTTTCATTCCTCCCTTCGTTGTCCTGCTCCTCTCGTGTTCCTCCTTCTTTGCCGCCTTTTTCCTCAAAAAAAAATCCCTCTTTCAAAAATAGTCTTGCTTTTTGTTTTTCGCGCCCCCTTTGTCCTCTTCCCCAGCCGGACAGCTCTATTTTTACTGCACGGTGGCCAAATTTTCTCCATGTCATCCCAGTTGGTAACAATACCATGCTCAATGGGATACTTTAAAGTCAATATTCCTTGTTTAGATTGAGCTTAATCACTAACATAAGCATCCCATACTAACCATAACACCAGTGTGCCATGGTCGGCCTACAATACTTGGAAATATAGCTTGAGGAGCATCATCTACTTTATTGGCTTTGCATAGTCTAAGAGTAACCATACCCTCAGTGAGACTATCTGGAAGCATTTCTACTTTCTGCATTATGTTATTCATTTCCAATGCATCATCAAATCTTTGTGCCTTAATGAGAAAGTCTATAATACAATTGTACGTGAAGCTAGCAGGCTCACAACCTAGATCACTCATGCGATCAAATAGTTGCAAAGCCTCCTGAATGTGTTCTTGTTGGGTATATCCTCCAATCAAAGAGCTCCATGTCACAACATCTCAATTGGATAGTGTATCAAAAATAACATGCGCATCTGGTAGGTTTCTATACTTGGCATACATGCCAACTAGAGCATTATTGATAAGTTCCTCTTGCTCCAAACCCTCTTCCACGCAGAACAAAAGTATAAACACAACAACTAGATATGTACAAAGTATCAAATCCCACACACACAAATTTTGGGTGGATTTCACACCTCGAATGTGCAGCAATATGACATCGCCAAGATTAGCATCATTCCAAGATGATGGCTAAGATGGACTTACTCATAGAGTGCATGGGCGCCCTCATTCCCACCATTGCCCCCTCCTCGGATTGACCCAAGGAGTATGTCCCTCCCCATGAGGCTAACCGCCCTCCCCCCTTGGAGACCAGGCACAGCCCACAAGGTCTTGGTGGTACCCATGGCATTCCCCATAGCACTTACGAGACGGGTGAGCCCTCCGCTCGGAATGATGAGCCCCTCCTTCCCTCCCCCGTCCCGAATCCTTCTAGCCCATCATTGGCACCCCAACTCTCCCGTAACGGAAGCTACTTGCACACTCAAGGGAATGGCCCCAATGCAAACCTTGGGCAGCATGGATTGCACGAAGTGCATGGGCAGTATGCATATGGCAATGGGCAGCATGCATATGGAAATGGGAAGCATGTATATGGTAATGGGTAGCATGGACATTTTGGACAGCAAGGTCCTAATGGGCAATTTGGTCCTCATGTAATGCACGGGCAGCATGGCCCCCATGGGAATTTTGGACAGCAAGGCATGTATGGGCAGCATGTAGCACATGGCATTCATGGGCAACCAGGCCCAAATGAGCTGCGTGACAAGATCGTGCTTACAAAATTCAATGGGCAATCCTCATCCCTAGCTGAACTAGAGGAATGGACCTCTAAATTTGAAGCCTATTTTCTCATCTACCCCCGTACCGATGAAGCAAAGATAATTTTTGCCTCACTTCACTTAGAAGGTTTTGCCCACACATGGTAGAGATTTGTTCAGCGAGAAAACCAGCAGTTTCGTGATTGGGAAGAGTTCAAAATGCATATGATCCAAGTTTTTGTCTCCTCGGTGGAAAAAGAACGCTTGGTTAGGCAATGGTATCAGTTTGATCAGCGAAATCTCACCGTGAGGGAGTACACCAACCAGTTTATGAACTTATCCATGTATGTTGAGGCAGTTAGTGATTAGGCCAAATTGCATAAATACATTGATGGGCTGGATGCGCATCTCTCAGTTGATGTAATGGCTCAAAAGCCAGCCACCCTGTTTGCAGCCATAGAATTGGCCGAATGCTATGGTCGAAAGTACCGCTGCAATGAGAGCACGCAGCCCATTGCCGGACAACAAAGATACCCTAGTAGGCAACCCCCATATTCTACTAATTATCGCGGCAATAATGCAGGGAATGGTAGCCCCAAAATTCCTACTTACCCCATTTTTAATGCTGAAAGGAAATATGGCAGTTTTGGGATAGCACCACCCTTCAAAAGTGACCCAAAGTATGCTGAAAAAAAGGCCAGTAATGGCTTCAGTTCCAACGGTCAAAAATTCATTCCTCTTGAAGTTGTCAAGGATAGAAAAGCCAAGGGCTTGTGTTTCAAATGCGGGGATAAGTAACAACTGATCATGCATCCAAATGCCCCTTTAAGAACGCCACTGTCAAGTTTAATAGCATGTATGTGCTGGAAGATAGTGACAAGCTGGAAGAGGACATGCATGATAGCTCTCAAATAATGACACTTGCTGAAAATGCTGAATATGAGGAGGATATTGATCCCGATCAGTTTTATGACTCACCGAACGGGTTCCCTTTTGACCCCGGTGGCTGCCCCATTGATAACATGCTTGAGAATGACCCTTGGCACCCCTCGTCCACCGCTATATCAGCCTGCTCAATCTCCATGGATGCATGGACTGGCTCTAGGATCCCGAACACCTTACGGGTGCATGGTAACATTGATAGCAAGAGTGTATACATCCTCATAGATAGTGGCAGCACACACAGCTTTGTAAATAAATCAACTCTTAGCCATTTGGCATGTGTTCCCACTGAATAACAGCAACCCCTTCAGGTTCAAGTGGCCAATGGAAATGAGGAAGTGAGCTCCCATGTATGCACACAAGTGTCTCTCATGCTGGCTGAAAATTACACAGCAAAGGTGGACTTGATTACCCTTGATATGGGCCCCATGGATATTGTATTGGGATGTGATTGGCTTCAGCAGTTGGAAAAAATATCTATGGACTTCTCTCAGCTGTACATGGAGTTTGTAATGCATGGGCAGCTTGTACACTTAGAGGGAATCAAAGAAAATGTAGATTTTCAGCTTATAACAGCAAGACAACTCAAAAAGGAATTCAAGAAGCGCTCCCAAAACTTTGTCTTGCACTTGCATAAGGATAATGATGACCAACACACCTTGGGGAAGCAAAATGCAGCACTAAAAGCACTTTTGGCTGAGTATGAAGACTTATTTCAGCCTCCCACTACCCTTCCCCCAAAAAGATTGGTGGATCACCCGATCGACTTGGAGCCCCATGCCAAGCCCATCAATAAACTCCCATACAGACTCTCTAAATGTGAGAGAGAGGAAGTAGCAAAGCAAGTCAAGGAGCTCACTGAGATGGGATTCATAGAGCCTAGCTCTTCCCCTTATGCCTCCCCGATCCTATTGGTTAAGAAAAAGGGTGGATCTTTCTGGTTGTGCATTGACTACCATGATCTCAATAAGATCACCGTCAAAAATAGATACCCCATCCCTCGAATTGATGACTTGCTTGATGAACTCTAGGGTGCACGCTACTTCACTAAAATTGATTTGTGATCCGGTTACCACCAAATCAGAATGTGGGTGGGTGATGAAGTCAAAATGGCCTTCCGGACTGATCGTGGCTTGTATCATTTCCTTGTCATGCCATTTGGGCTCACAAATGCCCCCACCACATTTCAGAGCTTAATGAACAAGATATTGCAGCCATGTCTTTTCAAGTTTGTGTTGGTATTCTTTGATGATATACTCATTTACAGCAAGTCAATGCATGAGCACTTGAAACATGTTCGACAGATTTTTGATGTACTGAGAGAGCACCGTCTCTTTGCCAAAGAAAGCAAGTGTGTCTTTATGCAAACGGAGGTTGAGTACTTAGGACACATCGTTAGTGAAAAAGGCATCCAAGCTGATCCTAAAAAAGTGCAATGTGTCCGGGAGTGGCCCACCCCCACTACCACTACCTCCTTGTGCGGCTTTCTTGGTCTTTCCTCCTTTTATAGGAGATTTATTCGCCATTATGCCATCATTGCAGCCCCATTAACAGATCAGCTAAGAAAAGAGGCTTTCCTATGGGATGAACTGGCTACCCGTAGTTTTCAGCACAGCTGAAAGACTTGCTCACCTCAGCCCCCATCCTCGTATGCCCCGATTTTTCAAAGGATTTTACCATTCAGTGTGATGCTAGTGGACGGGGTATTGGTGTAGTTTTGCTGCAGGAACATGGGGTAATATCATTTGAGAGTCGAAAATTGGATGATAAAGAGAGAGAGTTGCATATTTATGATCAGGAGATGTTGGCAGTCATTCATGCTATCAAAAAGTGGCATCACTACTTGTATGGTAGCAAATTTAAGGTAAAAAGTGACCACCATGTGCTCAAATATTTCTTGACTCAGCTTAACCTCACTCCCAAACAACATAGATGGGTGGCGATACTACAAAACTATGACTTTGAGATTACCCACACCCGTGGAAAGGACAATGTAGTGGCCGATGCACTCTCTCGCATGTGGGCATGCAAAGTCTCATCCATCACTGAACTCCACCATGATTGGATTGAAGAGCTCCAAGAGGCATACTTGCTTGATGCTGAATTCAGCCCTCTTTTCCAGAAATTACAGCAAGGTGTCTTGGATGAGGACTCCCAATATCAGCTCCATAATGGCCTCATTTGGATCCATGGCCGTATTGTGATTACCGATGCCTCTCCCTTCACCCAAAGGATCCTTGAAGAGATGCATTCTTCCCCGATTGCTGGCCACTCAGGGGTCTTCAAAACATATAAAGATAGCTCTCTTAAACCGGGTGGTTTATTGCAGCCTTTACCTATCCCCGAAGGAAAATGGACCCACATTACCATGGATTTCATCACTGGCTTACCTACAACCAAGAAGGGTTGGGATAGCATTTATGTGGTGGTTGACCGACTCACTAAAGCAGCCCATTTCATCCCTACAAAATCACAGTTTACAGCATCCCAAGTTGCCACTCAGTTTATGGAGCATGTTTTTAAATTGCATGGCTTGCCCCAAGTCAACCGGGACAGAAAATTTATGAGTTAGTTTTGGCAAACCATTGTCAGCTCCATGGGGACCAAATTGGCTCCGTCTACAGCCTATCATCCCCGAATTGATGGGAAAACCGAAAGAGTCAATAGGTGGCTTGAAACTTATTTACGACATTTTTGTCATGATGTGCAGAATTCTTGGGATGTATGGCTGCATTTGGCTGAATTTTCTTACAACAACTCTACCCATTCAAGCATTGGAGTCTCTCCCTTCGAAGCATTGTATGGTTATCGGGTGCCCCTTCCTACCGTGAACTTCAATGAAAAGCTCAACCCCTTGGGGAAAGAAGAGCTGGACCGCATGCAAGCTCTACTCCAACAATGCAAGGTAAACCTCAAAAGGGCTCAAGAGCACATGAAGCTCCATGCTGATGCAAAAAGAAGACCCCTTGACTTTCAAGAGGGTGAAATGGTACTCCTCAAGGTCCCCAAATCCCGTTATGCCACACTAAAGGACGACTCTTGCAACAAATTGGCACACCGTTACTATGGGCCCTACAAGATCATCAAGAAGGTCAGGGATTTGGCTTACCACCTCCAACTCCCTTCCACCACTAAGATCCATGACGTCTTCCACGTGAGCCAATTGAAACCTTTCATTGGCACTCCCAAAGATCATGTAGAGGAGCTCCCACCCATAGATGAGGAGGGCCTTATTCAGTACATTCCGGAAGCGGTCATTGGGCAACGTGAAAAGCAACTCCGTACCCATTCCATACATGAATACTTGATCAAATGGCAAGGCCTATTAATAGAGGAAGCCTCTTGGCGCCCAGCCTCTATATTGGATGAATTTCCACACCTCAAGGAGGCTGTGTTGGCTGGTACCTCACCATGACCCCTGTTTTGGGCTGCAGTCTGCATCTGGACAGCCACCTATTTTGTACCAGATTTGGTCTTGGTCCACTCTCAGCCCCACCCTCCATACATGGCCAAAAAGTATACCTCGAGGGCTCCATTCCAACACCTTACTTGCCCTGACGGAGTTCCCTAGTGGAAGTTATGGCTGTTTTTCTCCAACCATACCATCTGGGACTGCACACTAGAAATTCCTGGACAACCCTTTATTTTGTACTAGTTTTGGTTCTGACCTGATTGCAGCCCCACCCCAACCACATGGGCTGAAAGTACATCTCATGGGCTCCGTAAAGACACCTCAATTGTCCCATTCGGAGTTGCCCACACAAAGTTATGGTTGATTTCCTACTGCACACTCTTACAATCCATGACTACATCCCTTGTTTTTTAGGACAAAAACTTCATGAGATAGGATGGTTTGTAATGAACGGGGATCATGGGAATATGGCATGGGAACATACCAGTCACACTGACAGTATATAAGGTGTAAGAGGGTATTTTGAAGCATCATAGAAATTATCAAAAAACTCTCTTTTCACCTTCTCAAGCTTTCATGGCTTCCTCTTCTTCTTCCTCTTTCTCTCTCTTCTTCTTGCCTTTCTCTCTCCTCTCCCTCTTCTTCTGCAGTCCTTCTCTCTCTCTTTCCCCTTAGTTAGGACAGCTAGGTCTCCTTCATTACACAATGTGTTGCAACCAAAAGAATAAAGAAGGGGTTGTGGAGGGCTTATCTTCAATTCATTTTTCTCTAAAGGCTAATACTGAGGTTAAATCCCTAGCCCTTAAAGGCCATTCACACCACCTCATCCTCTATCTCCCACACTTATTTGTTTATACCTACACCTCTCCAAAACTAGTCCATTCACACCTTCCCGCATTCAAAAAGAGTTGTCTACACCATGCTCAAACAATCAATACCCATGTAATGATGAGCCATGAGCCCAATCTAAATAATTCACACAAATCATGTTTCCCAAAGTCTATGTCGTGTATGTCGAAAGAGAGCTTGTCAAGTCAAAGCAATCATAAAAGCATGAAGCAAAAAGACTGTGTCAAGAAGACTAAAAGAGAAGTATCACACATCAACAAAAGGGATGAGGGCATGAAAACCAAGAAGGATTCAAAGAAGATCAAAGACACCAAGAAGATTGTGATCACCAAAGTTTTCCAAAGAAGCACTCATCATTTGAGGGGGGGTGTTGAGAATAGCAAATGATGATTGCCCATAGAGGCTAGATGTATGCCCTGAATAGGTTAGAAGATCAAAAAATGATATATGCTCTAGGAAGAGATGTCCAAAATACCATAAGCACAGTAAGGAGCAGTGGCACTACCCAAAAGCTATATAAGCATGTACTTGGCACTCATTTCAATGTAATGATACAATCAACTTGAGTCACTCAAGATTGTGTTTATGGGTCCAAGCTAATCTATCTTTGAACCTCATTCACTTGAGTTACAATTTCTTATTATAATAATGTATAGTGTGTTTGATTTGTGTCCACCATAGTTCATCTAGTTCTAGGTCCATGGTTCTCAACACAACTATGGCATTGTTTTTTACCAAAGCAGAGCACAAGGTAGCTTACTTTGATGCATGTGAAGAAATATGGTTAAGGAGAATCTTATGGCATATGGAATTAGAGGATGAAGATCCAACAATGCTAAGATGTGGCAATCATATTTGCATCACCATTGCCAAAAATCTAGTTTTTCATATATGCACCAAACACATTGAGATCTAGTATCACTATGCATGTGACTTAATCGAGGATGGGATAATAGAGAAGTAATCTACTTTGTAACGGAGAAGAATGGAGTAGATATCTTCACCAAAGATCTTAGGAAGGATCTCCATCGAATTCATCTTTGGAGACTTGGCATTGGGCCGAGAATATAGTTCACCTACGGTTGGTGGGACACTAGGGGGTTGTTAGATATGCTCAATGTCATATCCTTATAAGGTGCCACCAATGATCCATAGTGCTCTAGGTTGTAAGGCCCCCACTACGAGGAGAAGCCATGTGTGAGCACATACATTGGTTGTTTTCTGACTTGTATGTGAGATGAGGTCTATGTGAATGGATAACAAAAAGGTAAGCTTTGTGGACCTAGCCTTTAGATTAGATAGAGAAATTATGCTAGTATCAACTCGAGGCACAATGCAGCGAGTGGTGTAGCGTGTGGGAGTCATTAAGGGCCTCTATTTTGGGGTCCATGGGCTATGGAAGTGGCCCTTGACTAGAAGGTCTCACGGGGGCCACTCAAGGGGGCCAATGGCCCCCCATGACAGGGGTCCAGGGGCACTTCCCCCAACTCGATGATAATGGAAATATTTCTTGGCAGACTAGGAAATATTCATAATATGATTAGACATGCTTGCCAGACTATCTTCCCATGCTATAAAAGAAATACCCCTCTAAAGCCATCCTTAATCTATCTTTCATCCAATCAAAGTTCTTTCAACTACCCTTAAGCTCTCTGCATACTATCATCTGTCTACTTTGCCATCTAAGCTTCACAATGGAATCACATGGGTGGATACAGCCATCTTTGTATCAATTCGTTTGAAAATAAAGGAGTCTCTATTCTTCTCATATTTGCTATGTATTCTCTACTCCTTACTTAAATTTTGTTCGTTGTGCTAGGGGTAGCACCCCCGACCCAACGATAAAGGGAATATTTCTTGGATGACTAGCAAAGATTCATAATATGGTTAGATATGCTGACTAAACTACCTTCCCAAGCTATAAAAGAAAGACCACTCTAAAGCCATTTTCAATCTATCTTTCACCCAGTCAAAGTTCTTCTTCAAGCTACCCTTAAAACACTATATTAGAGAATTTGAGAATTCTCATTATTTGGGAATTTCCAATATAGTTAATATTCTGCCACATAATCAAATATTTTCTCCTTACTTGAAAGTGAAGTCTACCCTAATTACTATATAGGGTGTCCTTCCAAGTCCCCTTTTGAAGCATGGGTTAAGATTTAGCAACATGGCCAAATCTTTACCCCTTATTTAAAAGTGGGACTTGGAAGATTCTCAAATTATCTAATATGGTGTTTTAAGTTCTTCACCTATTATCTATCTGGATCACCATCTAAGCTTCATAGTGGAAGTGCACAAATGGAGAGAGTGATCTTTGTATCAGTTTGTTTGAAAATAAAGCAATCTCTATTCTTCTTATGTTTGCTATGTGTTCTCTACTCCTTGCTTAGATTTTGTCTATTACAACACTTTGAACAGAGAAAAGAAGAAGGAGTGAACTAAGAGCTTTCTAAACAAGTGTCTTGGAGTTTTACCTCCCTTTCCGAGCCAATGGAACCATCAAATTTATGATCTCAGCATCAGATCACTAATCTTTCCAAGATCCCCCCCCACAAAGAGCTCCATTTCTCAGCCACAAGCCCTCTTTTCTAATTCACTATAAATATGAGGCATGGGGAGGCACAAGGAAGGATAAGGAGACCCAGAGAGGCTACGAGAGAGAGGTAGAGAGAAGGATACCCCTCCAAGAGATTGTGAGAGAGAGCTTGAAAGAGAGAGAGAGAGAGAGAAGAGTCACCCCGAGAGGCTGCAAGGAAGAGAGTTAGCTCAATTCCCTCTATTTCGATCCTCGACTTAACCATCTTCTCTTGCACTCTCCTATCTCGAATCTATTCCATCTTCTTAATCTCTTGAGTCTACTTGCAGACGATGGCCCTCAAGCAAAGAATGTTACATGCAGATGATGGAAATCCCATAACCAACAATGAAGCTTCAGACAAAGGCTTCACCATCAATCCAATTGCGGTTCCGGTCGTAAGTATGACAGATGATTTTTTATGCTGAGAAGTGCTTAAAAATAGCCAATAATTACGAATATTCTGGGAAAAATAGACTTCGTCGAAGGCGGCGGTTGCAATTAGTACGATTTTAAGCGGCAATGCCCGGAAAGTAGTTAAAAGACCCACTGGACGGCGATCGAAGAATTTTCATAATTTTTTGATGTGCGAGAAAAGACCCTAGGAGATGCTCAGCAGTGGAAGACTTCAAGATGGATGCCCAAGATTTTTCAAACCAAGAATCGAACACCGAACGTGGAAGAGGGAGTGCCCGGAAGGCCAAGCCCAAAATGGCAAGTGTGGAAATGGACTTTAGGAGAGCCCAAAGGGTGTGACCCTTTGGGGCTCCCTTTTGGAGCCCATAAATTGAAAAACGTGGGGGGGGGGGGGGGGGGGAGAGGGGTTGCATTTTTTTTTTGCCTGATCAGGAAGAAGGCGCCATATCACGAATTGAGGGAGAGATGGAAGATGGGGGCTGTAAACAACCCCCCCAAGTGACCAGATACATGATCTACATTCTATCTTCGCTTCCTATTGCCGCCACTCCTCAATTGGCTACCTAGTTGTGAAGAACAAAAACCAGTCTTTCTCTCTCCTCCCTCTCTCTCCTGCTGCATAGAGGCAATTCATGTGCAAGAAATCAAGAAGAAGAGGGGCTGAAGAATGCTTGTCCGACTGTGATCGGATTGCTTCAAGATGAAGAGGAGACTGAGGAAAGAGGTTCAGCACTGAAGAATGGTTGCTGGTTGGTTCATGGGCTGCTCAGAATAATTATTAAAAAGCCTGCAATATGCAAGACACGCGGTATGCTTCAATTTTATGAAGAAATTTGCTTGTTTTTTGTTGTTGCATGGTCCAAATGTTGTTCGTATGCAATGAATTTTTGTTTGAACCTTTTTTGCATCATGATTGAGGGTTGTAACTATAGAAATGCAGAACCTGTGATGATTTAGAGCCGTTATTATTTCTTTAAAATCCACAAAATGTCATTTTTAATGGAAATTAGTGGTTTTTTAAATTTTGAGTTAGAGAAAAGGGGTGGAAACGGGATAAACTCAAATAAAATATTAAGTTTCAATCAAAATAATAATCCAATATAAATAAATCAGAGAATACCTATTTTTCATTAATAATAAATAGGGAAAATAGTGAAAAATAGAGAAAATTTAGATTTTTATCCTTAAAAAATATGGAAAAATAAGATTTATGTGCGTGAATGTTTGGAAATGTTAAAGCATGATGTTAAGCCTCAGTTTGGCCTTGTCCTTTGTGTTATAGTATGTGTTTATTTCTTTTTACATACAAAAATAATACAAAATAACTATTTACACCTATGCGCCGCAGCAACACCTAAACGGTGAGGGGGGGGAGGGAGTTTGTGTGATGATCTAATTGCTGAAAAGATACAAATTTTGATTTCTCTCTTTGTGCATAGCATTTAGGGATCGTTCCATAATTAAATATAGGCGACTAGTAGCATGGAAGTTCCGGTCCTAGTCCCTAAAGCAGCGCAACACGTAACACTTAATTAAAATTCATGAAAGGGTTATTTTTTGCACCTTAAATGGCTTGTTTTTTAATCATAAAATGGTTGTGCACAATTGTCATACATCTTACATCAAGCATGCCACGTGGTATCTCCTAGAATGCATTGCAATTGATTGATAAACTTTGACCAACACTGAGAGGACAGGAAACCTAAGTCATAGGTTAGACGAGCACTTCCGTTGGGGAAAGTTTTGTGAGGCGACTCAAAATCTCTTAGAACGCTGAATTATGAAAGAGTGGAGTTTGTGCAAATGTTATATGTGTTAGCGATGCATCTTGGGGACAATCCCCAAGGTGTAGGAGAGTCGCAGTGGAGCCGCGACAATTAGTCGAGAGGTGCTTCCCTATGTGTGTATTATTATGAGGCATTATGCCTATATGTTATGGGATCTCCCTCTGAGGGGAAGGGAAGATGAACGTTGGACTACATATTGGATACAAATGCAAAATCGTCATAAGCATTTAGTGCAAAGTGGATTTTAGACGCTCCTGGTCCGGGAGGCCGTGTGGTGGGGTTGTCTGTCATATGCATGAGGTCCGGCTAGTGCTATAGCCAGTGTCGGCCCATTTTAGGTCCCATCAATGGTGCGTCTTCCAAGAGCCGCCAACAAGTGGTGGGTTTTTAGGGACCAAATAGTTGGTTTATGTCCTCCGACAAGGACCGTTAAGCCAAAATACAAGAAGCAGAACATGTTGAGAGGGCTAGACGGTGGTTGGAGATTGTAAGATGTTATTCTCCTCGAAGGAGCAGCCCGTTACACATAAGTGGCAGTGATTCTAGTAACCTAGATGTTACGAGTAGCTCTTCGAGTATAAGTGGAAGTCTTGGTGCTTCCCTATTTCCAGTTAATCAACCCACAACAAGTGGCGTGTAATGTTGCCTACACAAACTCCTGTTGTCAATTCGGTTGTAGCTATGGCACAACCTATCACAATTCTAGCAGGTACACCGGATTTACCGGCATTAGGAGCAATGTTGCCCATTTTCCATGGGTTAGCAGAAGAAGATGGAAAACTCCACATTAAGGAGTTTCAAACGCTCATGTTCAACTATCGAATTCAAGATGAAGGACACCTAATGATGTTCTTCAACATGACATTAAAAGGAAGAGAAATAGTGTGGTATCATGGTCTAGAAGCTAGAACCATAACTAGCAATGCCCAATTCTTTACGGCTCTCCGTAGGGAGTTTGCCCTTGAGAAGGGTGGACAATATTGGTTGCGTGTTCTAAATGTAACACGCCAAGAGCCAAATGAGAATGTCCATGCATATGCCAAGAAAGTAAAGCAAGCTCTTCACAAACTTAACGGTTATATTTCCATTCCAACGGCCGCTGCACAATTGCAATATTTCCTACATGGATTGGATTTTAATATCCAGGTGTAACTGAGTAGTGTTGCTCTGGCCGATATTGACACTATCATTACCCAAGTAGAAGGAGTAGAGTCGTGCTTGCAAGCAGCTTATGCAGCAATGATAAATTGGAATGGTAATAATTTGGCCTTGACCAATGGGAGTCAAGGGGACCCCATGTTAAATACGAGTGGCAGAGGGAGTATTATGTCAAATCTGCCTATGTTACCAACTCCTCCTAGCATGACTATGCCTATGGCTAGTCAAGTGGCCTCACTAAATAGTGGTGGAAACCAAATAAATAATCCTAATGTTGTCCCAGTTGGTCAACAGCCAATTCCTAATCAAGTGGTTAGGCCCATGGGACGACAGACTGATCATTGCAGCTATGAGTCGAGTGCTTTTAATGTCCTTAGTGAAGTTAAGGACATGATGAAGCACTACACTGATATGATCTCTAAACAGTATCGACAAGTAGCTATGGATGTCAATTTTCTTAAGAAGCAACAGAATTTGATAGGGAGCCGACGCCCTGAAGAGGATGACGCCTCAAGATTCAGCTGTAAGTGGTGTGGTGGTCAACATTTCCCTAGGAATTGCCCAAATGTCAAACGTGATATTTACGCGAAGTCTAGGCACTTAGCTACTACCCGTTGGAGTAAGATCAGTTCTCTCCAACAAGAGAGTAAACAACCAGGTCCAGTTAACCATTGCACACAAGGGAATAATTTCCCACAAGAGGATGGACCAAGGCAAATACTGCAAAGAGGAAAGGTTGTTGTAGAGGAGTTACCTCATGGCAGTGGAGTCAGCCTTATTGAGACTATACATGTCAATGATGCTCAAACTTCTAATCTACGAGCCGTAACAAGAGGTCAAAAGATTAAAGAGGGTGACAAAGGAATTGTAAAACCTGTCGAGGGAAGCCCTAAGCAAGATGCTAGGGAAAAACGAGTCCTGATTCCTGATAGGAAGGTGGACCATTAAGACCTGTTGGTAGTAAAGTCAATCCCGAGGAGGACAAAGGATTGCCAAGAAAGAAGGTAAAGGCTAAAAACGAGGCACCAAAGCCGATGGAAAGGCCAAAGGAGAGAATGGTTTGGCGCGAGAAGAGAACTTTGGCTAATTACCATGACTTTGATCTAGCAAGTTCCCTTTGCGAAATCAAACCAGACGTGAATCTCGTGCAATTGATTAAACTTTCTCCAGGAGTACGCAAGGAATTCAAGAAAATCCTACGTATAGGGTATATAGTAGAACCTTTGGGCATAGCTAGAGTGGGGGAGATTGGTTTGATCATGTTGAAAAGCATTTCCCTAGGGTTCCAGCATATGTAGATGGAATATTAGTGGAGCACGCCATCGTGGACACTGGATCCTCCATCAATATCACAAGTTCAGACTTGATGGACCAATGACAGATGATTTGCTCAAGTAGGAAACTGGCAGTCTCTTTTTCATTGTCCTGCCTCTTCATCTGTGCTTTTGACCATTTTGTAAAATAATTAGTTGCTATTATAATGTACATCTTCTGAGTAGTAGGCGATGGGGTAATAGGACCCACAAAGTCAATGCCCCGCTTCTCAAATGGAAGGATAGCCATGATAGGCGTAAGTAGATGCTTCCTATTCTCTCTGCTATCATGTCTTTGACAGGTATCACATCTCTTGACATAGTCAAATGAATCCTGGAAGATGGACGGCCACCAATATCTAGCTCTTAAAGCCTTCTGTGCCGTTAGCCGCCTAGCAAAGTGCCCTCCATAAGCAGAGTCATGGCACTCTTCCAAAATGAAAGGAACCTCATTAAGCATCACACATCGGCGAGATAGATATCATCAACACCTTGCCGATATAATGTGCCTACGATCAAGGAAAATTTCAATGCCTGCTATTTAATTTTCCTCTTCTCCAATTTTGATAAAGCAGCTCCAATCTCTCCTATAGAAAGATAGTGCATTATAGCAGTATACCAGGAGGGAATAGATGCCATATCAATCTTGAAAAAAGTCTCCATGTCATTTCCTTCAACCACGACCTCTTTTGGTTCTCTGAAATCCACAAGACACTCTATAATTCCCTGAAGCTTCAGCGGCTTGCTCTTAATCTCATAATCAAATTCCTACAAAGTGATTAACCACTTTGCTAAATAGTTAGGTAGCTGTAACTTATTCAACAACAATTGAAGCCCTTCCGGATTCGTATAAAAAACCACCCTCAAGCAAGAGCAAGTCATGAGAGATACCCTTTCTAGTTCTTCAAATGAAGAATACAAGGCTCTACCTGTAACTACTTACAACCCAAAACATTTTCACAAAAGAGGTCAACACTTTCAACAAAAGCCTAAGTTTTCTTCTCGGTCTAACTTCAAAGGGATTCTTGGTAATCCACAACATAAGACCAACTCTTACCATTCTTCTCAATCCCTATCCTTAACAAGAAACCCTCATTATCATCTCATATGTAATGTTTGCAAAAGACAAGGTCATATTGAAAAGGATTGTCGTCAAAAAAATAGATTCAACAAATATCAATCAAAAGGCAAGGCTCACTTTGTTAGCATCGGCAATTATGACATAGAAGAGGAACCAGAAACAATCAACCTAGCCACCAGTGTTTGGGCACCTTCATCAAACTCCAAAGAAGAATATACATGGTTTCTAGATTCTGGAGCTACTCATCATATGACTTTTCATAAGGAATGGCTAGTCGACTTCAAAGAGATCTCTACTCCACTCCATGTTGCCATGGGGGACAACAGCATTCAACAAGCTCAGGGCTAGAGCACAATTCAAGTGGAGCTTCCCTCCAATCACATCATCAAGATACATGGAGTTTATTATGTTCCCAATCTCAAGAAAAATCTCCTAAGTATCAGTGAGCTCACTTCTCAATCCTCTCTAACTGCTCACTTCTACAAAGACCACTACATCTTACAGCTACTCTCACCCTCTCTCAAACTTACCTTCCCCAAAGAAGGTCAGCTTTATACACTTGGGTATTCACTACTACAACCTTCTTCCAATGCTTCAACTAACTCCACTTCACTCACAAGTCTACCACAGAATGCTCTCCTATGGCACTCTATGCTTGGTCATGCCTCTCAGAATGTTCTCCAACAACTTATTCACAAAAAGCTTGTCCGCGGCATTCCACCTCTCTCTCAACTTCCATTTTGTCAAGCTTGTGCTCTCAGTAAGGCCACAAATCTTCATTATCCCAAATCTTACTCCATTACGACTCAACCACTTCAATTAGTACA
This sequence comes from Lygodium microphyllum, assembly GCF_053477565.2. NCBI lineage: Eukaryota > Viridiplantae > Streptophyta > Polypodiopsida > Schizaeales > Lygodiaceae > Lygodium > Lygodium microphyllum. The sequence continues at coordinate 75,032,969 of NC_141159.1, forward strand.
CTCAGACATTTGTGGTCCAATAAATCCTGTATCTCTCACTAGAGCAAAATACTTTATGGTACTTATTGATGATTATTCAAGATATACTGTTGTATATTTTCTCACAAGGAAATCACAAGTCTTCTCCAAGTTTCAAGAATATAAGGAAGCAGTTGAAAATAAGCATGAGTTACAACTCAAAGCTCTTCGTACCGACAAGTTACAACTCAAAACTCAATGCTACGAGAGCTATGCTATCACTAGCTCGTCTGGGAAAAGACTACTGGGAGGAAGCAATTGCTACTGCAACATATCTTCAAAACAGGTTGTACTCCAACTCCCTACAAAATAACACTCCTTACAGGTTGTGGTTTGGTCACTCTCCTGACTTATCACATCTTAAAGTCTTTGGATGCACTGCATTTCTTGTCAATCAAGATCACAAATCCAAGTTTTCTCCTAGAGCCACACAACTGATCTTTACAGGATATGGAGAGCCACATGGTCACAAGGCATATCGCTTCTATGATCCAATTGATAAAGTCTTTATTTATGGCTGCAATGCCATCTTTTATGAAGAAAATCTTGTGACGTATAACACCACAACATGTCCATCTCTCACACTTATTCTAGTCGCAGAATCCCTAACATTAGATACGCCCCATGTAGATCCAAACTTCACTTCTACAAACTCCTCTCCGTCAAGTTCTAGTCACAATCACTCTTCATCTCCTTCATTGGCTTATTCTCATACAAAATGCAAACCTCTCAACACATGTGAAAATCCCTTATCTAAAAGGCATTCAAACCTTAAACCTTTGAAGCTTACAATGCATAAATCACAAAAGGCTGCAGGATATCAATCGGCGCATTTTTCGCCAGCTCATGATGCCACAAATGCCCCTATAATTGACGCAATACAAACGACTACAGCAAGCCATCACTCAACACGTTTGACAGCTGCTACTAATGACAAAAGGAAGCCATTATCCCACGCCTTGAAGTCGATTGCAGCAGACCATCACTCAGCACATTTGATGGCTGTTGCAAATGACAACCACCATTTCATAGCTCCTGCCACACAGTTGGCCAATGATGCCCCTGCAGATAACAAACAACATCAAATACTTCACCACACACAACTGCCCAATTATGGACCTATAAACAAGGTGACACAGCCACAAGGGCTAAAGGATACACAGCAACTTAATGTAGGACAACATGCGCCATCAATCTAAAGCAAATAACCAACTATCATTGCCAATATCAGATCCAAATCTGATACTCTTAATAATCCACAATTTGAAAAATCCCAAGACCATCTATATAAAGGTCAAACTTCCATTCAACAATTCTCATTCCCTCATGGACACTTGCCTCTTCTCCATGCCTCTACTCACAACTTAGCTCCATCCACCAATGAACAAAAACCCCGAAGGTCTGCTCGCATAGCCACAATGTCGTCGACATCAAGCAATACTTCTCCTACGGCTCTCATTGTTACGACTCTACGGCCTCCATCTCCAGCTTCTCCATCAATGCCGATTACTCTATTCAATACATCCGACTTCGATAGTGAAGAGGTACAATCACAATCAATTCCGTGCTTAAAGAACTTACATGATCTTCATCTTCAAGCCAACATTGCTCTTGGCCTAGCTTGAAACTCACCTCCAATAACTATTTCCGAAGCTCCAATTTGTCCTACTGTTACTCAGGCACTTCAAAGTACTGAAGCATCTCAATGGCAAGCTGCAATGCTTGAAGAATACAAAGCTCTACTTCACAATAACACTTGGAAATTGGTAACCCTTCCTCCTGGAGAGTCTGCAATAAGTTGCAAATGGGTACTTTGCAAAAAGCTCAAACCAGATGGCTCCATCGACAAATATAAAGCTCGACTTGTGGCTTGTGGTTTTGAAGAAGTTGAAAGCCTCCATTACGAAAATACATTCTCTCATATACCTTGTTTGTCATCTTTACGGGTATTACTCTCCATGGCAGCTCATTTTAAATTAATTCTTCATCACATTGATGTTAAGACTTCCTTCTTGCATGGCCACTTAGAAGAAAAAATATATATGTCTCAACCACCAAACTTTGTTGATCCCAAATATCCTACACACGTTTGTCCACTGCATAAATCTCTTTATGGTATAAAACAGGCACCTAGGTAGTGGTACACTCATATTCATTCTCACTTACTACACCATGGCTTTTGGAGGCTCAAAATTGATCACAATATTTACACTCTTCTTCAAGGCAACATTGTCTTTATCTTAGGTCTCTATATTGATGACATTCCTATTCTTGCCAACACTCCTTATGCAATGTCCAAAGCCAAATCTATCATATCTTCACAGTTTGCTATAACAGACTATGGTCCTATGCATTACTATCTTGGCATCAAAATTGAATAATCAACTACATCCATCAAAATGCATCAGCATACCTACATTATGTCTATTCTCTCCCGTTATTCCATGCTAAAATGTAATCCCATGGTCACTCCACTTTCCCAAAATCTACAATTGAATCCATCCTCCTCCCACTCTCTTTCTATTGATCAGGCTCGTGAAATGGAGACCATTACTTACATGAAAGCACTTGGATATCTCTGATATCTAATTACTTGTACCCATCCAGACTTATCTTATGCAGGACACATTCTCTCCAAGGCCATGCATCAACCCACTTATGAACATTGGAAGCAGCTCAAACCGGTCTTGTGATATCTAAAAGCAACATCAAATGTGGGAATTTGTTTTACAAAAGACAGCAATGATTTTCTCTTACGAGCCTATTTCGATGCAGATTGGGGTGGTGATCTTGCTACTCGAAAATCTCTCATTGGGTTTATCATTACTTTAGCAGGAGGTCCCATCTCTTGGAGTACAAAACAGCAACACTCCGTTGCACTTTCTACTACTGAAGCCGAATATGTGGCATGCAGCATGGCCGCCCAGGAAATAATTTATCTGAAGAAACTCTTGGAAGACATCAGTTTTGGGTATCAGCCTCAGCAAATTCCAATATTCACCGACAATAAAGCATCAATCTCTGTCATTCAAGGACCAAAATTAACATTAAACTCCGCCATATTGATATGAGATATCACTTTCCCATATCATCCTTCGGTATGTACCATCATGTGACAATGCTATTGATTTCCTCACCAAATCAATTCCTCACTTAAAGCACAAAATTGCCATGCAAATCCTTTGCATGATCTGATCGAAAGGGGAAAACATTTAGCTGAATTGATGTATTGAATGTAATCTTTTTTTATTATTTCTCTACATATACCTATGGAATCCTTTTGAGGGGGGATGTTAAGATAAAGTTGTGGATAAGGATAAAAGTTGGATAAGATAAGGACAAGTCAATATGTGGACAAAAGGATCTCATAGATATCCACTTTGTATATATCTTAGATATTTAGAGATAAGGCTCACCTACCTCATTTAATGTACCTTGTATATATACAACCACTAGCAATGAAATGCTCAACTGCAATTCACTACATTTTCTATATTGTCTCTATCTCTATTATACACATTATCCTCTTATCTTCAAGTTCCTGGTTTTCACTACAGGTGCCACATATTACTTCTCAACATATCCTATTCACTTCTCCTAAATCTACCCCTAAAGGTAATATTGTCAAATATCTTAGTAACTCCACTTATCCTATTAAAGGATTTGGAAAAATTTTATCAGCTACTACTAATAGCAATACATTTACATTTACTAATGCTTTGGATGAGTGAGACATCCAAAAAATTTGTTGTCTACTTTTGCACTTGCTTGATTGTGAATCTTGTTGGAAACAAATAAATACTTCATGACCTCTCATGTAGTGATGCAATAATTACATCTAGTTTACTATATCATGGACTATACAAGCCCAATAGTTATGATAACTATATGGAAGACATGGCATATGTGGTTGAATATTTGCAAGCTATTCTAAATACAAAACTTTGGCATGCATGCTTTGGTCATCTAAATTTTAATAGTTTGTTATGCCAATAGATATGGCATCTTCATTGCCTACTCTTGAGGCACCTACAAAACATGTTTGTGTAAGGTCTACATATTGAGTAAAATGCAACATGCTTCTTTTTAAAAAGAGGGTTCAATGAGAGTTATTAAATAACAAACAACTTGTCCATGGTGATGTTAAATATCCAATGCAAACACTATATTTTGTATTTTGTGACTTTCACTTATGATTACTCTAGGTATGCATGGGTATATGGTTTGAAAGCTAAGTCCAAAGTGTTTTCATGTGCACTCTCTATTCGGATTGGAGAGGGGGGATTATATGTCTACAAAATTTAATGCATACGAAAATATACATTGCCATATACACCATAGAAGAATGGTCTAGCTAAGAGAAAGAATAGATCTCTCATAAAGATGGTTGTTGTGTTGGGTCAAAAGTCAAGCTTTGCCACAATTTCTGGATTAAGGTTGTTCTATGTGCAACTTATGTACTTAACAAGTGTTCCACATGTATTTCATTATATCACTCCATATGAGGCTTAGCATGGCAAAAAGCCATCTATTGCTCACTTGCATGTTTTTGGTTGCTTGGCCTATGCTTTAGTACTAGTGCAACAATGCAAAAAATTGGATGACAAAGCTATAAAATGCATCTTTGCTTAGTAGAATACTAAGGGGAAGGGCAAGAAGCGATTTTTTTGAGTGAGCTTTTGAGCGAGTTTCTTTTAGCAACCCCTCTATTCTTATTCTACATAGTTCACTTATTCTAGCCTTAGATGTACCCATCACCAAATTGAGCAACAATGGAATGAGGAGTATTGGAAGGTGCATTGGAAGGAGGTGTACCTAATCTGTGCCTCTATTCTTATTCCACATAGTTCACTTATTCCAAGGCACAAATTAGGTGTATTGGAAGGAGGAGTAGCTCATATATAAGCATCACCAGATTGAGCAGCAGGCAGCAGAATGAGGTGTACTGGAGATGTCCTATCTTCCTCGACTACCTAAAGGTGAATTCCCCTCCAACGAGAAGACATTATACCAAACATACTTGAAGGAAAAAATGTGCAAGAGATATAAGGATCCAGATTTCAATAAGTAATTCCACGTGTATTATTTAGAATATGTCACACTTTTATGTATTCTTCTAAAGAGAATATAGTTGATCATAGGAAAGTGATACCTCCAATGCATTTTTTTTGGTAACTCACTCTTCAGTAAGGAGTAAGGGTGAAGCCATAATTTCTAAAATGTTTTGATGATATTGATTGGCCACACTTTATTCCTACAATGATACTATTTGTGGATGATAGCATAAAGAAGATACATTGTAACCCACCTAACTCCTTTACATATCCATTTACATTTTAAGAAAAGCCCATGGATACCATCCTCATCAAACACCTGCTTCCCTACTTGACTAAGGTAAATCCTTTCAATAGTATTGTCTTGGAATACATGCTTCCATGTTTGATTGAGCTAGCACATTTTCATAGGGGATTCTAGGAGTTTGCTATAGAACATCCATTTCACCCTCCAGCAATGGACATTTGGATTGATATTTAGTGTTTGCAATAAATATGTTCATTTTCTTTGCGCATAAGTAGTTTCCTAACTTGCAAATGCATTTGTGGATTTAGTAAATTTTTTTGTAGTTTTAATAGTAATGTCGTGCAATATAATGTAAAATATATCATTATATTAAAATATTCTATTATTAAAGTGTGGAGTTTAAAATGAAGAATTCTTAAAAAGAATAACAACTGCAAGTAATGAAGCAATATGGAGCTACATTTTATAGAGATTGTGAAGCAATTGCTTGCAAGGGTCTATTGTAAACGAATACATAACTTCAATCCATATGTAAGCCTAATCAAATGAGGAAGAGAGAGAGCAATGTGCAAGTATAAGTGGATGTGTCTGTAGTTTGCTTGTGTGTGCATAATAAAAGTACTAACACATCAAGATGTAATTATAAAATACATGTAAAAAAGGGAGAGAGAGAAAACATGGATGTATATGTAGTGTGATATCTCATAAATATGCATAATTGAACCATTAACATTGTGATAATATTATCAAAGATAAGCATATCAACTTAATCTAGTGATCTAAATAAGTTAAGGAGAGAGAACTACTAATGCATTGTTAGAGAGAGATGATAAATGACATAGTTGGGGGTGAAAAGACACAAAGAGAGAGAGAGAGAGAGAGAGAGAGAGAGAGAGGAGATTGTTATTCAGGAGGAGAGGGAGATGCATGTTGTGGATCCCCAACATGCATGTGTGTGTGTGAATGTGTGTGTGTGTGTGTGTGTGTGTGTGTGTTACTCATGTGTGCACAATTAAAGTACTAATACATCATGATGTAATTATAACATGTATGCAAATAATTGAGACAAGGGGGATGTGAATGTATATGGAGTGTGATATCGCTTGTGTATGTGTAATTCGACCACTAACATTGTGATAATATTATAAAAAATAATCACATAAGCTTAATGTAGTGATGTAAAACAATTAAGGAGAGAGAGAACTACTAGTGTTGAGAGAGAGAGAGAGAGAGAGAGAGAGAGAGAGAGAGAGAGAGAGACTTGGGGGTAAAAAAGAGAAAGAGATAGAGAGATAGAGAGAGAGGGTATTATTGAGGGGAAGGAGGAGAGGGAGATGCATGTTGTGGGTCTCTAAGAAATGAGAGAGAGAAAGAGAAATGTTATTGAGGGGAGTGAGATGTCAATGGTTGGTCTCCAACATATGACGAGAGAGAGAGAGAGAGAGAGAGAGAGAGAGAGAGAGAGAGAGAGAGAGAGAGAATCGGTTGTGGTTTTGATGAGGAGGTGGAGAGTAAGATGTGGTGGTGTAGTGGCAGTGCTAATGGTAGTAATGTTATTAAGGTGAGTGAGATGTCGGTGGTTGGTCCCCAACATACAAGGAGAGAGAGAGTAGAATTGGTTGTGGTTCTAATGAAGACAAGGAGAGTAGGATGTGGTGGTGGTAGTGGCAGTGGAGGAGGAGCATTGGTGCTTGAATATGCCCAAAAGGAAAAGAGGACCAAGTGGACTATGTGGAATAAAACTCGAGGTTGCCAAAAAAATCTTGCTCAAAAGCTTGCTCCAAAAGCTCGCTTCTCACATGCACTCAAATACTAAAAGCAAAGGTTACAAGCTATATCATATGCCACAACCTAAGCATATATTGGTCAATCATGATAGTTTGTTAGACCCTTGAACTTGGATCTTGGCCAAAGTTCAAGACCATATAAAAGAATGGACTAGGGACCTTCGATGCAGTATTAAGGTCTATTGTATCTCCAAATACAATTATCCTCTAAAAAATAAATTCTCCACATCACATGCATCCCCATCCAAAAATGTGGCAATAGGGGTAGGAATCAAGAATGAAACCTTAAGACTTATCTCTCGCTAACTTCCCTTTATGCGAAAGTCTATATCATACATTAATCCGTAATGGTGCATAAGGGGATATAAAGTTCTTTCCAATAGCATTTTTTAAAGCAGCCTACATGCAAATATTATGCCATCACTTAACATGTGCTTCCATTGTTGGTGGGCATATCCCTTGATATGAAATAGCTTAATCTTTTTAGCCTTTGATTTCTTGAAGAATTCAAAGTGAGTCTCATATCTATCCATCCATTTATCCCCTCCATCCAAGGTGTTGCTTTACTTTGGGAATTGAATTCCTATGCACCACAACAAAAGTCTTGGTGAACACAATGTGATCCCTACTTGCAAATTTCTATGCCCTTTTTCAACAAGCTTCTTCCTTCACATACTTGATATTCGAGAGTTGAGTTACCTAGAGCACATAGTGCTCAAGCAAGCTAAAGTATCTTATATTTTTTCCTTAGATATTAAGGTCTCGAGAAAAGCTATAGTGGAAGGGATTTCTTATTCTACCGTTAGGTGGCTAAATTGCATGCCAAATGTAATTACATTCTGTAAGCAGTGTGGTCATTATAAAGCTAAGGCACTAAGGAGAGATTTCTCTCTTGCTATAGGATTTCAAATTTCTCTCCTTTGTTATCTTGCTATGGATCCTATTGATGGTATTTTCCTTGTCTACCTCCAACATGTTTGGTTTTTTATAGAAAATCAAGAACAATATAGTGTTGAAGATGCAAAAGTACCGTTGAAGATAAGGTGGGAGCTAATGGTTGATGCTCCAAATCACATTTACTTAAATGTGGTCAAGGATAAACAACAAAACGAATCTTGTCCCTATGCAAAATGGAGAAGGGTGCAAAAATGAATTGAAGATTGGGGAGATTGTTAATTGAAGAAGGATGCATCTTAATTGAAGAAGGGTGCATCATAATTAATGATGGTGAGATTGTTGGTGTTTTTGAATGTCCTCTTTCCTTTCTTGTTGCAAAGGAACCACCTTCTATTGTAAAGTATAAGCATCAAACTGCTCATTTTCTTGATGTTCAAATTGATAAGGTGCCAATGGGAGTTAACAATTGATGTTCGAAATCACTTTTTCTTTAGTACATTGAAGGCTAAACAACAAAAGGAGTCAATTGTCTCCATGCAAAATGGAGGAGGGTGCAACTTAATTGAAGATGGTTAGATAGTTTGTGTGTTTCAATGTCGTCTTTTCTATATTGTTGCAAAGGAGCCACCTTCTATTACAAATTTGGAGCATCAAATTGCTCATTCATATTGATGTTCAGAATGATAAGTTGCCAATCGAGCATAATATTGGACAAGCTACCTCGCTCTTCTAATGAAACATTATTTATCCTCGAATCTGATAGGACTAGGAAAGCTCCTAGTATCGGTGAATTGTCCAGGTTTAGGCTCTAGCTATGTGGCCCCAATAATGGCTACAAGGGCCTCCCTTCTCAATTGCTAGTACAAGTGATGTGATCGTCCCTCACAACCTTCCAATGCTAGAGTGGGAGTGTAAGAAGGTGAGGTGGAGCGTTTGTGTCTCATCCATACAATTATACAAGTGCACATGTTCTAAAGAGGGGCATTCCTGATGCATCGATCGAAGTTTGGCAAGTTCAAATCAAAAAGTTGGCATTGGTATCTAGATTCATGATGAGCTACTTCTTTGCCAGAGAGCAAGATTGGCTCCTAGTCTAAGCTCACATGAGGGGACACTTATGTTGTTTATGAGGAATTCATAGTCACATATGTTCAATGGCATTTTTGATAGGATGATCTTGTATGCTACTACCAAACGTTGTTGACAAATATTGAGAGCTGCTATGATTCTTCTATATTTTCAAGAGCTGGTACAATCAACATTGACATTAGATTCTATCCAAGGCATCTTGGTGGTGGGCTAGCCACTTCCTACCTAGATATCCATGGTTCTCTTCTGGTGGTGGTTGTTGTATGGCTTTGATGGGTTCTTATCTTCGTATCATTATATTGCACCAAATCACCCATGATCTGAGAGAGGGTGTTAGCAAATGTCAATTCATGTGTGCGTCTGTGCATATCAAAGAGGGCTAAGCACATTCTAGATATGTTAGGTGTTTTATATGTCATTTTGATGGTGTTTATGGCATTTATTGTTGGCCAACTAGCATTTATTATTAGCCAACCTAACATCATTTATCGCACTTATTTGGCCTATATAATTGGCCACTTCCTCCTCCACATCATCAATCATTTACCTCCTCAAGTTCTGGTGGAGAAAGGGAGCCAATGCTAGTGCCTTGACAACCAATGACTTACATTGGATCTATATTGTCTCATATATTGGTATATGAATCCCACTTCCCGAGCATCTCCTTGCTTCTAAGTTCTTGTGCAATGTTCTTTTCTTTTGCAGTGTTCTCTTTTCTTGTCTCTTGAATTCAACAATCTATTACAACAGCTTTCCACACTTCCATCGCTACATCCACTTCTAACATATATGTGCTAAGTACCCTTCATGAAGAGTGACCTACCTCATACATTTCTTTATTGTGAAAATCCATTATCCCAATGAGTAAGCTCCAAAGGGAGACCTATAGTCAAGCTCAAGCTCAAGTCTAATTCCACTTGGCATTTCGATTGGAGTGTCAATACTTCTCTTTCTTTAAAAAGTACTTTGCCATGGATTCTAATATTGTCGTGGAATAGGACAGTAATGAAATCACCCCATCCTGATACAATATACCATGCCTCCAACTTGTCTCGTGCCAAATGCAAGGATAATGTAAAGCATCTCTTATGGGCATGCTCAAAAGTCAAGTGTATGGTCTAGATTGTACAAGGTATGAATTGAGCTTGATTATCTAATAGTTCTGGTGTTAAGCAAACTCTGTTGGGTGATCAAGTTAAGTCTAATGATGATGATGAGTGGGGAACTATTTTGCAAGATATTTGGAGTGCCCCAAAAAAGGTTCTCTTTTGCCTTTGGAAGAGCTAAAAGCAGTTTCGACTGCCTCTACAGTGCTCCCAAAGAGCTTGCAATTGGCTATGTCTTTGATGAAATGCCTTAAAAAGCAGTAAACATGTTACATGTAGATCTGCTCTTAAGATGCTTTAGAGAGCTTCGTAGATAATGTTTTAGAAGTTTTCTGTCCTTTGGCCCTTCTTTGAAGCTGTAAAGTTTATCTATTATTAACAAGAATACATTTAACTCTTTATTTTTCAAAATAATACGCTTAACAAAGGGACTCAAGTTACCAAAACGTGACACTATTTTTACTGTATCAATTGAGTAATTTTAGTTGAGAGGACTTACAGATAACTTCACAGTAGATAAGGCCTTCAGACTTAACAAGCATGATGTCTCTGTAGTTAGGAAATTTTTCAAAAAGGCATATGTACTTGTTAATTGTACCTCCACCAGTAAGAGTAGTCAAAATGTCAACAGAACAGTCACTATGACGCGCTTAAAACAAATACACTTACACAAGAAGACTGACCAAGTATATTAAATTTCTTATTTTCGAGTACAATGTATTGATCAAGAATATAGCTTAAATGCTGAACTATGCAGCAGTAATGGTAAATTTGTTCTTCAAGCCTGTTGAGAATACACAAGCATGTCAAGCATAACTAGTATGCCACATCTACCTTTACATGATAAAAGGGGTTGATATAGCATCCTTACAACCAAGAAAAGATTTCCCAAATACTTGGATGACTGGCATGGCCCATCAGGCATATCAAAGGCAGAGGCGTTCACATGCCATACAAGCTCAGAAACAGGGGACAGTTTCGCTTGCTTCAGCTAAATGTCGACACGAGCAGTTCAAAAAAAATGACGGATCAAATGTAGCAGTCCATTGCTGCAGTTCGCTAATTCAACCACCACCTCCCAAAACCATATCCTATCTCCCTCTCTGCATTGACAAAACTAGAACAAATTTGCCTTGGAGAATCTTCCTAAGAAGTTTGAACCATAGGGTCTCCAATTATATACAGAAGACAATTTTTACAGTACATCATGTCATGCTATGTAAACCTGTGTATACTTTGCCACACATGCAGAGCATGTACACTTGCCTCTAGAGAACTGTCACCTGGTAAGCTTGATAGCCTGCTGATTTGAAGAGGGGCTTCTAACAAAACTGCAAAATCTATGCTCTTGATCATTCTCGAGACAATGGAGCCAGCATCCACAACTCTTTTGCTCATTGACAGAAGCCTATTTAAACTCCATCAACAAGCATCCAGTGTGATGCAACTTGGGCCCAACAACCAACTACCTTGGATCAAATCATACTGTATCGAAAACAAAGTATGTTTTCAGATGACAAACTCCTGTCATATCACTTAGAGACAAAATGTTATGAAGGCTATTCTTGCCAGAACTGTACATCCAAAAGTCATAGCAACGACCGGTCAAATAAGCACATAATTCATAAACATGTAGAGGAAGTCAACAGAGAAAAGGCAATCTTGTGAACGTGAAAATGCAAAGAACAATGAACATGAGAATGCAACGAGATGAACATGAGCTAGCCTCTAAAGATGTATCTTCAAGGATAACTTCTTCATGTGCTTTTCATTGAAAAATTGGAATGGAAGTTCCACCACTTTGATGAGCTTTACGGGTACATACAACTTACCCATCAGAAGCATCCTAGGAACCTGTAGTAATTATAAGGACCCTGGATTAATCCAGCCTCCTTCACTGAGAAGACTATCAAACTAGACAACTTTCGCAAGATTGCTACTATTTACAAATGAGAACTCTGCCAGCTAATTTGATGTTATGCCTTCTAAAGTTTCATGGCAACAATTAAGCATCATCAGCATCACTGCTGGCCTGGTGTGAGTCTAGGTAGAAATCGGTACCATCCCCATCAACCACTTTTGCTCTGCCTCCAAGCAAAACAAGCTCTCAGTGATCAGAATATCATACACTAGCTAGCGAAAATTAAAGCCAGTAGTAAACCCATTCAGCCCGACCAATATGCTATCCTTAGCAAATGGCTCTAGAGGTATATCTACATCAAGTAAGGCTTACCGTTCTAGTATGAACTTTCCTTCTTTGTACTTCTGACCTTTTTCTGATGCAAATTCCTGTCAAATGAGAAGGCTATAAGGCCAAGAGTTTGAAAAACCATTTTGCATAGAAGCCAAGACTGATTTGAACCAACTATTTCCAGTGGTAGGTCTTACATATTTCCACCCAACATTGCGTCCACAGCAATTGCAAAAGATATCGCCAACTACATGCATTCCTGTTGTCATCAACCGGTGTTCTAAAGGACCAACATTTACATTTACACTGCAAAAGAAGACATGTTATGACTTGAAACTACAGAGAGTCCAAGAATACTACAGGAGAAGCCCTAGCCTTGATGTTCTCAGAATAAGGAGTGCATTAGCTTTGTAAAATTATCACATTAAGAATTTAATGACATTAGAATATAGTATATAAGACTATTGCGGCAGAAGAACTGACTCCTGGTTTAAAAATTAAGACAATTCAAAGTCCAGAGCTGCATTTCACTGCCATATTGGCTCTTGTGCACCCTGAGTGGCTGCTGTAAGCCATCATTGCTCCTGCAACATGTAGCACAGCTTCTGTACAAATTTCTCTAAACATCATCCTCTCACATGACTTCAGCAGGTCAAAGAGCCCTACTGAATGGAGATCAGCTCCTTAAAAGCTTCATAATGTAACTATTCCAGTGATCATTAATTCTCTGCTTCCCAAAGAGCTACCTTTGAGGCCACATGTAAAACAAGGTCATCCATGGATCACTCTTCAATTTTAGAACATGCCATTGCACCAAAACATGCAATTGGCCTCCAGCAGCACAATAAGCCCTAAGATGAATATTACAACTCACAAATGGAAAATGGCATCAGTTGAGGGACTAACACTGTATTAAATAGATAGGCCCTCCCATGTCGACAGTGAAAAGCCTGAGCACAATCCAACACCCATTGAATTTTCAGGAAACAGTTGCAAAGCCTAAAGAGATATACTGTACAAAGAAACGACCTTTGAACGCTTCACACACAAGGGTTTAACCAGACACAGACTTGTTCAAGCACATGCATGAAATTAGAACCTGCATGCACTTCAAACACAACACGAGAGGGTCAAAAACAATTTCCATAACTAAGAAACATCAACCAAAAAAGTGGCAGCCAAATATCATTCAAGTGAAGGGGTATGATCATCTGTGCACATGCCATCCTACTTATCAGCTTCAGCTGATAGGAGCAAGTAAAGGCATTCATCTGTAGACAAATGGATAGATAACCATACATGTACATAGAGAACACATCGTCAGAACCAGTACACTGCAAGGAAAACAAGCAAACTCTCCCATTTTGCAAATCCATATCCAGTGATGAAACACATGGCATGTGTCAGCTTCCATGCACATAGACTTCACATCGTTGGAATAAACATACAGGGAAAAAAAACACAAGCAAACTGCCCCATTGCAAATCCATATCCAGTTATCAAACTCATGGCATCTGTAAGTTTGGGGACAGAGACATTCACAGCATGCTTCAGCTTAGCATTGACCACAAATTCTGAAGCATCTGCGTGATACAGAAGGGTCCCCAAGACATCCGTCAAGATACATGAAGAAATGCAGACAAACATACTTGATATAAGCACAGACCATTTACAGGTAAAAGGAGAGTGACAGGCTCCAAAAAAGTCATTCCAATTGCAGGTCCTGGCTGAAAAAACAGGACATTTGAAAAATATCAAAACTCATCAGGGAAAGCTAAACCTTGGAAAGAAGCTCCTCAACATTGGCCAAATGGCTGTGGCAAGATTTGCAGCTGTAGATCCGACCTTCTAGCTGTATGAGGTACAAGCGGCCCATCTCTCTCTCTCTCTCTCTCTCTCTCTCTCTCTCTCTCTCTCTCTCTCTCTCTCTCTCTCTCTCTCTCTCTGTCTGTCTGAATATAAGCTCTGCTCACCACTCAATGAGAGAGACCCTGATCACCACTCAATGAGAGAGGCCCTGATCACTGAAGAGAGCCTGCCATAGAAAGAACAGAGCATCGGGCAATGAGTGACCTTGTTTACGAGACCACTTACGTGCTAGCAGACAACAGATGAGAGAGATGCCATAGACGCAAAAGACACAAAGAGAGAGAGAGAGAGAGAGAGAGAGAGAGAGAATGCTTACCTCCCCTGCCTGCCTGCCTGCCTGCCCTGGGTAGCTATTAGAGAGTCAAAGAAGCGCAAGCTGGTGTGATAACAGGCGTGTTTTTCTGTCTGTTTGTCTCTCTCCCCTCTCCGTGTGGAAAAAGCCATAAAATTTTTCGACAACGCTTTTTCCGTGCTTGAAAGAAATTCTCATTTAACCAAATTAAAAATAGCCACAAAATTCTATTCTTGAACCTGGGCCTGGAAAGGCACTACGCGTGAACTGCATAGCCCCCCTTCCATGCACTAGCTGAACTTTACCTGCGCTTGTTGTGAATCGTGATCGCTTATCAAACCACAACATCATGAGCTTCTGCTACTACAAGAGGAACATTCAACATACTATATTACCTGGTAACCCCCCCCATCCCCCAACCACACCTAACTAGCTATGTGGTGCCTCCCAAGCTAAAGTTCGTGATATTGAACACTATGAGCAAAAGTGAGGGTAATCAGCCACATTTCCAACAATGGGAAAGTATTAAAAATTGCTTGTGGTACTTTCAAACAAAAAGTGTGTATCCCCTAAATAGAATTAGGTCACGCCAAGGTCAACAATACTCCCCTAGTGCTAATGATATATTTTGTTGCCCCCACTAGTTTTGGTGTCACACCAAGGTGGGTGAAAGCATGCTTCTTTTTTTTCCATGTCACCAAGTCATGCATACCAACACATCCCTATCACAGTTCTCAATTAAGATATGGTTTATTTCACCTTTCTCAAGCAACGACTATTTCTAACGAGACTTGGGCAAATCTGTGTGTGTGTGAGTGTGTATGTGTGTGTGTGCAGCTGACATTGAAAGGTGTACATGTTCTTATTCTACAAGGAATCAAAGAGGGCATGCAAATCACATACAACCTTTGCAGAATACATGTTAAAACCTTCATATGTTCTCATCAATAGGAGAGGACCTGCAACAATTGAGAAAACCAAAAAGCACCCTAAAGTAGTATATTTGCTTCATACCTTCTCAAACTAACTTCAACTTGAGACAAAACCTTTGCATTAGGTTAGTTTGATATGTTATTCCATGTACAAAGGTTGAACCACTACAATGTTCAACATCACATTTGTAATATGTTATATTGCTATTGTCTCTTAAATATTTTTTCAATTCCAAAGTAGGATTCCACATCATTTAGATATCCACTACCACCTCTATTTTGTACCTCATCATCGTGAATCTGAGAAATCTATAGATGCCAAACTATGCACAAAAATAGATACATAAATAAATTATCGCATCCACAATCGTTTACATTAGACTCTAATGAAACACACATGTTTCCTTCAACAAAAACACCTTATCCTTTCTGCCAAGGCATTAATATTTCTTCTTCCACAATGTAGCAAGTTGTTTTCAACAGACGTCCATGCATGAGAATTAGTATAATACCACACATCCATGCATGAGAATTAGTATAATATGTCTGATTTGTTGCTCAAATATATTTAAACATGCATCTCCTATTACACAGTTTCCAAGTTTCGTGAAACATGGTTTGCATGCACATGAAGATGTAACGAGTTGTTATTCTATGCAGACAATGATTCATCCTTTGTTGCATCATCTGACTCCATGGGAATCTCTACAAGACTCATGCTGATGTCCTTCAATGCTATGTAAGGCTCCCATTATGAGAAGCCATGTGTGAGCATGTACATTGGGTGGATCTTGACTTGTATGTCAAATGAGATCTATATGACTAGATGGCAAAAAGATGATCTTTGTAGATCTAGCATTTGGGTTAGATAGAGTAGTTATGCTGGTAGCAACTCAAGGCACAATCCATCGAGTTGCGAGGTGTGGCCCCTAACTCGATGGTAAAGGGAATATTCCCTGGCTGACTAGGAAAGAATCATAATATGGTTGGACATGCTAACTGGACTACCTTCCTAAGCTATAAAAGGATGACCCCTCTAAAGTCATAGTTAATCTATCTTTCACCCAATTAGAGTTCTTCCAACTCCCCTTAAGCTCTTCACCTATCATTTATCTAGATCGCCATCTAAGCTTCACAGTGGAAACACACCAGTGGTAGACAGAGCCATCTTTGTATCAATTTGTTTGAAATTAAAGTAGTCTTCTCTATTCTTCTCATATTTGCTGTGCGTTCTCTATTCCTTGCTCAGATTCTATTTGATATACATCAATTGTTTGTTGTAATGTCATAGCCATGCCCTATACACCCTCAATAAACTTTGCAAAAATCTATAGCTTCTTGTGTTGAGAAATGTGCAATCACACCCCTTCTATAGCCCCTTTGTAATGAATAACAAGGCTATAGAGGCGAACTCAAGCTCAACCACCAAGACTCACGGATCGCTTATTCTTACAAGTGTTTCAAGCCGAGCACTAATGGCTACCTCTCACATAGCCGACACGCCATCTCTCTCTATGAGTGTAGTGAGCTTACCTCTATGCCAGATCAAGTTGCCTCCTCTCTTGAGTACTTCGATAGCTCCACAATCCAAGTACAAGCTTCAAGCAAGCTCAATCCTCAAGCTCCATTGCCATGAGCAAGGCAAGAGAAGAAAAGAGAAGAGAAAAAGAGAGAAGAAGATGGAGAGCTTCTCCACAATGGACTTTCACCCTTACACACTCACTCCCTCACACTCTCACATTCCCTCTCTCAAGCACAAGCTCAAGCAAGCAAGCAAGAAGAAGAAGAAGAAGAAGAAGAAGAGAGCTACTTTTGGCCACACACAAGAGTGAGCTTCTTCATTCACTTTTTGCCTTTTATACAAAACCCTAACCCTTATTCCCTTTGGGCTGTCATCTCCTTTTTGGTCCATGGAAGGGACTATTGTGATTTGTTATAGAGAAGTTTTGGTGGTGGTGTAGATGAAGGTCATTGGTGGCACTTTGTTGGCCTGATTGGTTGGTGATAGGGTTGTTGTAGTTGGTGATAGGTCTATTCTTTGTTGGGAGTTGCACTCCTGGCTGGCACAGGCGTTGGTGTTCTGGGAATTCTGCACATGACGATTCTTTGGTGGGCTTGCATGATGATAAAGGATAAGAGTTCATAATTTAGTGTTGATGAAGAGTTGATGGTACTTTCGTTGGAGTCTTCAATACCTGCAATTGAAAACCTTTCACATGGTCTCTCCCTAGGGGTTAGTGCTAGTCTTCTTATCGTGCATAAGACATAGTTTGATTAGTTTGGGAGACAGGTCAAACTCTAAGCAAGCCAAGAGTATTGTCGTACACAAGAATGGAATACTAGCACCTCAACCAGCAAGGTTTAAAGTATGCCTAAGGGTTTTAGTTGTTAGTAATTTATCATTTGAAGGGGAGCTACAAGCTCTACCCTGAGACCTACAGACCACTTATTGCTCAAGTGTTTCGAACCAAGTGGCCATGGCTACCTCTCACATAGCCGACGCACAATGCCTACCTTACGGGTGTAGTGAGCTTACCTTGATGCTCAATCGAGTACCCTCCTCTTTCTTGCACACCGATAGCTCTACGATCCTTGAGGCAAGCTCAAGCAACCTCAATCCCTCTCCCATGAGCTTCATCCTTCATAGCCACGTGCGAGAAAAGAGAAAAGAAGAGAGGAGGGGAAGATGAAGAGAGAAGATGGAGAGCTTGTTCTCCAAGATCCCTCACTCTCACACAATCACTCCCTCACTCCCTCACATTCTCTCAATCCCTCTCTCAAGCACAAGCAAGAAGGCAAGAAACAAGAGAAGAAGAAGAAGAAGCTTTGGCCACACACAAGAATGATCTTCTCATTCACTTTTTGAACTTTATATACATGCCCTACTTTTCATGGGCGGTCATCCCCTTTTTTACATGGCCGGCCATTAGCCTTGGCCCATTTCTCATTTCCCACCGTTCTAATCTATCCTATTCCCAACTAATGTATACAATTTGCACAGGAGTGAGCCTGGTGCTCTTTTACAAGGATTCGGGAGCACTTTCACACTTAATGGTACACTTTTTACTCTTTTACTTTCCTTGGACGACTCTAAGACTTCCTGAGGGTCGTGCCCGTGTTTTTAATTCTTTCAGGGTCTAGTTACCGGTTAAGGCGCCTTTTTCTTCCTTTTGTCCTGCGCCTTTTGCTATTTCCTTTTTTCCATTTCCCGCTCCTCTGTGCTGTGGTAAACATTAGGTAAACATCATTCAAACTAAGAATGGAGCCGGATCCCATTCTATGAGGCCAAACTCTTGACAAATAACTATTGTAATAATGTTTACCCCTAAACCTCAACCTTTGAGAATTTAGGCAATCACAC
This sequence comes from Lygodium microphyllum, assembly GCF_053477565.2. Lineage (NCBI taxonomy): Eukaryota > Viridiplantae > Streptophyta > Polypodiopsida > Schizaeales > Lygodiaceae > Lygodium > Lygodium microphyllum. The sequence goes on from NC_141159.1 coordinate 75,051,812, forward strand.
CCAATGTAGCCTCTTTGTATGGAGTAATTGGGCCAAGGGATGGTTCCTCGTAGTAATGTGTAGATGAAGCGAGGATTCAATGGGTGGAAAAAATTGTCAATGTTGAGAAGTACACTTGAAGGCTTCTTGAGACATCATTTGTGATTTTGACAACACGATGTAGTATAATTGATCTCATTGATGCCTTAGCTTTTGGTAGCTAGTGGCTACTTGTAGTGTTTGAAGAGTACGGTGTACTTTCCATGGTTTTCCATGCCGTGCTCACCACGATTGATTACGATGGTACTAAGATGGAGTGCGAAAAAGAATTGTGCAAATGGTTTAGGGTGACAAATCTAACCATAGGTGAGACAAGCTCCCTAGGTATGTCTTGCCCTTGTTGTGCCCTGAACAATTGTGGAGAATGTGTAAAGGGCTAGGAGACTAGGGGCGGAGCCAGTAGACCAAGGTCATTGGACATATCCAATTTGAGGACCCCTAGGTGCATACTCTGCTGTGATCGTGGGTGCCCTTTTTTTTTCTATTTTTTTCTTTTTTTTTTGGATAAAATGAATACAATCAATGTAATACGTTGAGGCTATCGGCCTTTCATTTGGATTGAGAAATGTCGATATCCAAAGGCTGTGAAAAATGGATATTACAAAGATGATTGTGTTACTAGCCTCGATGCTAGAGGAACAATTGTTGAGACAAAGAGATACACTTGAGATTTTGCAAATCCCTTTGTAACATGTGAGACATCAGAACAATTGAGGTAAGAGTGAGCTGTACATGGACAAGGGATAGAGCATCTGGCAAATTGAATCCTGAACACAATATTAATGAGTTTGGGAATCTCCCAATTTCCATTTTTTGAATACTAAAAAAGGTGGCACCCAAATAACATGCCCATAAGTTTCTCAAAACTATATGATGTGACCTATCATTCGAAAGTGCTTGAAAAATGGAATCTATTGAGCTATAGAGCGCTTGATTTGGAGTTATAGTGTTCAAGTTATGACAAATCCAAAGATTTGACCACGTGTCCCAAACTTATGGAAAATTCCCATATTCCCCAATATGGTGTTCCTAGTTGATGAAGAAATGTTTGTCATTGTTGAGAGTGTCGCTCCTACCCGGATGTAGAGTTTGTCCAAAAAAGAGAGAGTAGCCGATGATCATGCTTTGGGCCATGCTCAAATGCAATGTGTACTTTCTACAGGGGTGATTTTCTCTTCCAATAGGGCTTCTCCATAATAGTTCTCTGTGGGGTTGGCGGTCTTGTGGGTGACTTGGGTATTGAATGCTTTCGTACAAAGACATGTGCCATCATGCATTCACTGGCAACTGGTTAGAGTACATGCAAGTCATATGCTTCAACTGTAATGAACAGGTGCAACTCAAAAAGACATCACTTATCTGAATCCCATAGTATTGACTTCGATGCATATCACCTCTGCTTGATTGTCATTGCTTGTGTGTGTACTGGCTTTGCTTCTTTTGGTATTATTTATACATAGTCACAAAACACATTGTTTATTTATATACACATTTGATGCTAATGAGGCACGCAACTTCTTTGCTCAATTGGGTATTAAGTTGGCTTTAACATCAACCTACAACCCTGAAGGCAATGGGAAAAGTGAGAGAGGGCATCGGTCTATTCTCAAAGCTCTAGCAAAGTCTTGTAGAGGAAAGATCAAAGAATGGCCTAAAATGCTATCTTTTGCATTATGGGCTGACCGGACTGCTCATAGTACAGTGACTGGCTATATGCCAGTTGAACTTATGTATTGACACTAATCAATTATGCCAATTGAAGAATCTATTCTCACATGGAGTCTTCTACCTTGGGAGGAATGCATCAATAGAGAAGAGTTGCCGACTTTGCACATATGTCAGCTAGAAAGAAGGCCTAAAGATGTTTAAGCAGCTATTGAGAAGCTAAAGATAGAAAGACTAAAGAACAAAAGAAGGCCTAAAGATGTTCAAGCAGCTATTGAGAAGCTAAAGATAGAAAGACTAAAGAACAAAAGAAGATTTGATAAGCGACATCGACTTCGGCCAAGAGCAATTCAAGAAAATGATTGGGTGCTTGTCTATGATAGCAGCCTAGACAATCAATATAGTGCTTCTAGGAAGATGGTAAAGCATTGGTTTGGCCCATATGTGGTAAAGGTTGTTCATGACAATGCTACATATTCATTGGCTGAATTGGATGGAACAAACACGAAGATACCTATAGCTAGAAAAAGAATCAAGCTCTTCAAACGAAGAGAAAGTTTAAAATATGAGTTAGAAGACTTGGATATAATTCAAGAGCATGAAGACATAAAGGAAGAAGAAGAGGCAGAAGATGAAGACATTGACATGGCAGAAGATACTTCTTCTAATACTACAGATCCGTAAGACTTTGGCACATGCCAGAGGATGTGTAGGTTAGGAGGGGGTGGACCACATGCCACTATGCGCACACTGTGCAAAAAAATCTAGAGTGTGGCTTTCTTATTGATTTAGAGAGCCAATGCCATTTTAGACATTAGTGTTAGTGTCCATGGTTCAAAAATATTAGATTTTAGCTAATTTTTGATATTTTAGATATTATCTCTTGTAAAAATCCATAAAAACTATAGACAACTTCTAGATTAGGATGACTTGTAAAAGAAAGCATGTAGCTTTCTGCCAATTTGAGAGGATTTTATATAAAAAGAGAGATTGATGAAATCGTGTGATACGCGATCGTTGTTTTCAAGTAATGAACAACACTCCAAAGGGGGAGATGAAGAAGGAGTGATCTGGCAGAATTCCGGCCAGGTGTGTTGGTATTTTACCCCCCTTTCGGAGCCAATGGAAGCATCAGATTGGCGATCTAAGAACAGTTTTCTTGCCAAACCCCTGTAGTGACCTTCAACCCTGCGCGCTGCGACACCACTTTGATAAGAAGCAATGGAGTCATGTTCTAATGGGTAAGGACAAGAGTCTATAGCAAACACCTTCTGACCAGGAGGAGTGATTGCCAATGCAATCATATGAGGGGCTAAATGGAGGGGAATCAACTGAAGAGCTAGACTCTCCAACAAGAGAGGCAGTTGTACCCTCACAACCTAACGAAATTGTTCAGCAAGCCATGGCTATGTCCCATGAGGACACACGAGAAAAAGAGAACGCTAAGGCCCAACCAAGCACATCAACGACTGACCTCGACAACAGAACTTACATTGACCAATCAAAAGTGGATACAATGATGTCACAATAGGTTGACGAAACTATACCAGTCACATCCGAGGAGAACCATGACACAATAACATCAAAGCCTTAGGAGAAATATGAAAACCTCGAGGACATGAGCAATCCTAGCATTGACCAATCTTCTCATCTAGGCCCGAGCCCCCAGCTATGCTAAAGCTTACGGATACTCCTAGAACCTTGCATGAGATAGCAATCGAGTGCCCTCATCGAACATAGAAGTGTCACAAAGTGCTTAACCGAGTTGGATGCTAAACTCAAATTATTTGCACGTGCCTACATCCTTGCGAACATGGGCACATTCCCTAGGGAGCAACTTGAGGAATATTTGTCATATTCGCTATCCTAGGAAGAGCAAGAATATCTTAATGAGCATCATGAAAAGCTCCTACATGAACACATGCAACTCATCTCTAACAAGGAAGTCGACAAACTACGCTTAACTATGACATTCAACGAAGCACTTTGCCAACCAAATCTCTTAGAGATAGAGCAACTAAAGTAACAATTGCTTCCATAGATGCCCATTTTTGAGAAAGAAGCCATAAGCTTTCCTTTTAATACGCTTGAACTCTTCATTAGTCCAAGACTCCTCCTTCTTCATTGTGCTCAAATATTGGTCAATCTTCAGCCAATCTTCTTCATAATCTTCTTCAAGAAAATGAGCTAGAACTTGAGCAATGCAATAAGCATGATGGCTTCTAGTTGACCACCCTTCTTCCATAGATAAATATCTTAGATGGGGCTGAAAGGAATTTGTTAAAATATTTTTTGTGTGAAGAAGCTATTCATACTCCTATCTATATTATGAATAGAAATCCCATAGCTATAGTTCGTGGAATGACTCCTGAAGAATGCTTTATAGGCAAGAAGCCTAATGTATCACACTTGAAAGTGTTTGGTTGTATTGCATATGTTCATGTGTCAGATGAGCTACAACCAAACACTTGAAAGTCTAAAGCCTATCCTTGGCATTGTCTCCTAACCTTCTCTTTCAAGCATGGCCTCGCTCACTGGTGCTCTCTGTTCAACATGCACTTGTATCAACTCTTTCAACAAGTCCTTGGTGCTTGTCTGGTATGTCAGAATAGATGACAAATATGTCATCTATGTATTTTCTTCTATAACTCATGAGGTTTTCGATGTTGTCTAGCATGATGAGAGTGGAGTTATTTTTACCTTTGTTGTAGGTTGATTGTAGTGCACAAATGGTTGTGCTTTAAGGGAAGGGATAAACATGTCACACATGTTTTGGCAATCTATATCTACCTTAAACAAGTTGGGAAACCCATTATATTAGGTAAAGATAGTGCATACAAGTATGCAAACAACTATATTTAGTTGTCCTATCCTATGTACCAATGCATAAGCAATAATAATCAATGGCACCTGCACATTACTTTTCCTCTAATGATGGAATTTATGTGTCACACAAATCACGTAGTGGGGGGCTTGCTTGAGCTACTATGCCAATTACATACCATACACACAAGAGGGAGCTCTCTCAAGGACACCTGAAGATAGATGAAAGCCAAAACATTTTCTTGTTGGTTCTTCTTTTTCTTTCACACAAAATACAATGTACACGAAGTATAGATAAGATACACCATAAAGGAAAGTGGCATACCAAGTCAAATTGCGCATAACTGGCTATACTAATTAACTAGCACTATAACTATGCTAGTTATAGGTAGGTGCAACAAACTAAATATAATAAGTGATAAGTCAATGGCCATGTAAGGATCATAATGACTACCAACATGCTGAGTGTAGATGTGTGGACCCATCTAGCCAGGTGGTCCATCATCAATGTCCACACGTGTTGAGCTTGCTATCTTAACACTCCCCCTCAAGCTCAATTATATCTTTGCAACTCCAAGTAAGCTTTGAAATTTTCAAAGCTTCTCTACACCCAATGCCTTTGTGAAAATGACAGTTATATGATCATGTGTGTTGACATATACGACGTCAACTTCTCTTGCAAGTACCTTCTCTCTCACAAAGTGGTAGTGCACCTCAATGTGTTGTGTCCTAGCATGGAGCATTGGGTTCCTAGGTAACTATATGCTACTCATATTGCCATAGTGAATGACAACTGGACCATATCCCTATACATCTAAATTACCCAATAAATTTTGTAGCCATATCATCTCACATGTTTCCATAGTTGCGCCTCTATACTTAGCCTCTGTACTACTTGATAAAGCAACTATATGTTTCTTTTTGCTACTCCACATAAGTATTACACTACCAAGGGAAAACATGAATTCGCTGGCAGAACTTCTATCAGACGACATGCTACCAATCCAATCTGCATATGTGTATCCAAATATATCGTTGCCTGTCTCATAAAAAAGTCCATAATGCAAAGTGGACTTCACATACCTCAATATGTATCTAATTGCATCCAAATGATGATTTCTAGGCATATGCATAAACTGATTGAAAAGGCCAACAACATAACTCAGCTTTGGCCTTGTGATAGTCATATAAATTAGACTCCCTACAATCCTTCTGAAAATAGTAGGGTTTTCTATCTCATCCCGAATATCAACACTTAACTTCACATTTTGCTTCAATGGCACTAAAAGAGGCTTACATGTTGCCATACCATACTTGGACAACATATCCAACCCGTATTGCCTTTGGGATAGCCATGTACCATCATCACATCTGATCACCTCAACACCAAGAAAATACCTCAGCTCACCCAAGTCCTTCATTTCAAACTTTTTCTTCAAAAGTTCATTAACTTCAGCAATCCCACTATCACTCTCATCTATAATAATCAAGCCATCCACATAGATGACTATGATGACCAAGCTTGCATATGTCTTTCTCATATAAAGTGAATCATCAACATTGGAAAACATAAAAGATAATGTTGACAAGATGCTCTTCGATCTTGTCAGGCCATGCTCTAGGTGGTTGCTCTAGCCCATTGAGCATATTCTTTAACCTACACACATATGTGGGATGCTCTAAATCCTCATAACCTATTGGCTGGCTCCACATACATCTCTTCTTGTATTTCACCATGCAAGAAGGCATTCTTGACATCTATTTGTTGCAAACTCTAACCTTTGGCTCTACCAAAGTGATCACACATCTAACAATTGCCATCCTAGCACTGGAGTGAATATCTCTTCATAATCTATGTCATATGTTTGAGCATAGCCTTTTGCAATCAGCCTAGCCTTATACCTACTAGCAAAGACATCTACATTATGCTTAATTTTATATACTCATTTATGGCAAATAGCTTTCTTGCCTTTAGACAACAATGGTACTAGATCCCAAGTTTTATTGGCTTCCAATGCAACCATCTCCTCATCCATTACTACATCCTGATGAGCATGGCCAACAACATCCTCAAAAAAAGTAGGCTCAATGTGCTCAATCACCTTTACCATATAAGAATAATGATGAGTTGCATAACCTCCAAAACCAAATCTTTTAACAAGGTATCTATGGATCACTTAGTGGAGCCTTTACATTACCATGTGCTCTCTGTACCCTTGGTGTCCTAACTAAAGGAATACCAAGCTCATGATCCAAATTCTCTGAACCATTGAAATCTCCATCAAACCCCGAATGACTAGCAAATGTATCATTACTATCCAGCACTTTCTTCTTTCCTTTGTCTTTACCTGCAACACTAGTAAATGCACCTGAAGATGTGGGACTACTCCTTAGTCTTTTAGATCAAAATTGTAGATATAGTATTAGATGATGTTTCAAGTCCACTAAAGCTCCATGATTCTTGATTTTCTTTCTACACATAACTATCATGATTGCCATCATCATCCAATGCATCACCACTAGATGCATACCAATTGCTCATCTCATAAAAAATAACATCCATGTCACTTTGAACTCACTTGTGATAGGGTTATAATAATGATAACCTTTCTTCTCTAAAGAGTATCCAATAAAAATACATTCTTTAGTCTTTGGATCAAGCTTTTTTTTGTAGCTCATCTGACACATGAACATATGTAATACAACCAAACACTTTCAAGTGTTTGGTTGTAGCTCATCTGACACATGAACATATGCAATACAACCAAACACTTTCAAGTGTGATACATTAGGCTTCTTGCCTATAAAGCATTCTTCAGGAGTCATTCCACGAACTATAGCTATGGGATTTCTATTCATAATATAGATAGGAGTATAAATAGCTTCTTCACACAAAAAATATTTTAACGAATTCCTTTCAGCCCCATCAATGCTCATGTAACTTCTACAATATGTCTATTTTTATTTTCTACAATCCATTTTGCTATGGGATATACTTACAAGTAAATTACCTCTTTATCTCGTGAGACCTCAAGAAGTCACTGAACTCATTAGAGAGGTTCTCTTCCCCTCCATCTAACCTCAATCACTTAACATTCAAGCCCATTTCTATTGCAATAATAACCTTGAAAGTTTTAAAGTGCTCAATTACATCACTCTTTTCCTTTATGAAATACACACATACCTTTCTTGAACAATCATTAAAAAATAAACATGGCAAATATTTGTTGCCACCAAGAGATATATTTTGTGTAGGTCCCCAAACATCTGTATGCATGAAATCAGGTTTATTCTGTTGAGATATCGAGCTCCACTCGTGATATGCCAGGGTCATCGTTGTGCATTTATGTCACCAACTTGTCAGTTGCAGATGCGGTTGGTACACCGCCCATGAATAATAGCTAGATGACAGCTATCCTTATCTACTCTAGTTCGTGGCTCAGTTAGTATGCCACCTTAGTTAGTTGAGTTTGGTTTGAGACCCATATATAGGGTTCTTCTATTTCTTTGTACTTGAGTTCTTTTTGGCTTACACAACTAAGAAGAGGAAAACTGTTTTTCAGCCTCCACCTTTGTGTGTATTTCCCCATTGTGCAAGCAAGAAAGCTACAAGTGAGACTCCTTCCTTCTCTCCCACAATCTTAACATGGTATCAGAGCCTTGTAGAGTATCTCCTGAAGAATCCCCCATCTTGGAGTTCTCTTACACCGACCTTCATGTCGGGTTCACCAATGTCGTAGTGCACAGGGTTGAAGGTCACCACAGGGGTTTGGTAAGAAAACTGGACAATATAGATGGAGATGTGACTTCAAGAGAGAAGTAGATTACAATGAATGTTTAAAGGTTCAAGAGGTACTTCACGATCAATCACAGGGGTTTGAGAGAGAAGAATGTATGGGGGTTGAAGAGCTTAGACTCCGGAGATGGTAGAGACAAGAGAAGGGTTGAAGGTTTCAAGCCAAGTTCTTAAAGATGTTGATAGAGCTTCCAATTGCTTAGCAAAGATCACAAGAGTATTATCTCATAAGTTCTAACTCAAGTCAAGCTTGTTTTCTTGACTGTAAGAACAATCACAAATTATAAAATCAAGTACAGTATGTTGTCATGTATCATAAACAACTCTGCATCCCATCATTCATACATGACGCCATAGCATGAATCAACTTTGCATGATTACATTCAATGTAGACTGTTAGGGACAAAAGCTTATGAGCCAATCACAAGGCTTGTAGAGCAAAGAAACTTGCTTCAAGAGAGCTTCAAATTGAGTTCATGATAAGGATAAGTTACCATAGCCAAGAAATAAGAGAAAAAGCTCCTTTTAATTCAACTCAAAGCATCTAAACATTGCCTTGCCATAGGGACACATAATACTTGCATATTTTGACAAGATATCTGCAAAGTAAGAAATGAAATAAAAGAACATTGTTGTAGCTAATTATTTGAATATGGCTGAAGATATTAGCCCCAAATCAGCTAAAATATCTTTCGAAATTCACCTCTGATGATAGCATAAACTTCCCCTAACACACTGTTGGAGCGTTTGGTGTCGAAAGTCCACCACGAGGGTAAGAGACAGTAGGGTGAAGATAGATTCAGGGAGAGGAGTAGATGGAAGAGAAGGGGTTCGAAGAAATTGAAGATGTAGAAGAATACTCCCAAAAAGAAATAGAAAATGAAGAAGAATACTAGCAGAGATGAAGCCTGTCAGTGTCTTTTAGCATTATGAAAAGATATAACTCTAATAGACAAAAGCATGTATAAAATAATACATTCTTCTATGCTGCTGAGATTGCCAATTTGATGCTTCCATTGACTCCAAAAGGGGGGTAAAATACCAGCACACCTAGCCAGATTCTGCTAGATCGCTTCTTCTTCATCTCCCCCTTTGGAGTGCTGTTCATTGCTTGAAAACAACGATCGCGCATCGTGCAATTTTGCCAATCTCTCTTTTTACATAAAATCCTCTCAAATTGGCTGAAAGCTACATGCTTTCTTTTACATGTCATCCTATTCTAGAAGTTGTCTTCAATTTTATGGATTTTTACAAGAGATAATATCTAAAATATCAAAAATTGGCTAAAATCTAATATTTTTGAACCATGGACACTTACCCTGATGTCTTAAATGGCATTGGATCTCTAAATCAATAAGAAAGCCACACTCTAGATTTTTTACACGGTGTGCGCATGGCGGCACGACAATGGGTGTTGTGTTTAGAGCTGTTTTTCTCTTGCTCTGGAGGTTTGGAAGACTCTAGTGTAGAACCAAGAGACAGTTTAGGGTTCTTGTCATGTAGACTTGGACAAAACCAACTGAAGAAGTTAGGGTTGTATTGATGGAAAGCATAGAGATCTAGGATTGCAGGGTCTTTAGTGAGGCAAAAGACATGTGCACTAACATCAAGTACCATGCTCCCTACTCCTAGCCTACTAGCCATGTGCAGATCTTCTTCTAGAAGCAATTTATCGTACAAAGGATGTTTTTGGACAGTGGCAAAAAGCTAGACCTCATGGACCGTTGCCAACACTCTTAACGAATTTGGGGCAATGTACATAGGATCATGTATTGATGTCCAAAGGACTTTCCTTTGCTCGGAGAGTGTCATTAGTCAGTGGCCAATTTTGGCTGCCAAACTTTGTTTGGAGTACCATTTCTGCACAAAGTTACCTTGTCCTTTCCCTTTTCATTTGATTGCTTCGTTGAGCTTTTCCTTGTTTTAGTTGTGGCTTTTGAGATGTCCTTTATGACTTCTTTAGTGAGACAGCTACATAGCGAGAGCAAACATGTTGTTGCTCATCCCAAGTTCGGGGTTTGGCTATGAGTTTTGTGTGCTCTAGTGTTGGCCTTTTGATGTCCACATGGACATATGCATGTGTGATGGCTATCAGCTTGTGATCAAGCTTCATCATGCACTTCATCTCTGGTTCATTGGTCAGATGCGCTATCTCTTTGGCCAAATCTTCAAGATATTTCTCCTCAAGCCTAGGCTTTAGGTGCTTTGGAAGTACTGGAGATGTCAAGGATGTTGGTTGAGACATCTCTTCCATAAGTGAATGGCTAAGGACACGTTTCGCAAGGGGCGTCATCACGGCCAAAGGCTGTGAGACTGCTGTGATTCCTGATTGAAAGTAGTAACGGCTAGTTTAGTGGACTGTGTTGGTAGACTATGGTGTTAGGCAAATCAAAAGTGGTCATGTCTTTTGTTGCCCTTTGCGCATTCACTTGTGCAGATCAAACATGAGTTGAGCTAGTCATTATGGATTGCACATGCATATCCTTAGGTTGAGAATTAGGGGTGGTGTCATGTCCTACATCTTGGACATTTGGAAGCTCAGATGGAGATAGAGATAGAGATTGAGAATCTGCACTTGATGACTACTGTTGTGCTTTTTGTGTCTATTTAGGGAAAGAGGGTGTAGGAGATTTGGGACTCCTAGGTGGACTTGTCACTTGCTGGAAGATTTGCTCGTAGTTGTGAGATGATTCTGCCATTTGCTTTGTTGAGCAATCAGCCTTATCATGAGCAACGTTGTGCTTGTGGTGCTCATTATCTTTTTGGGAAGTCAAAGGTTTCTTGGGCACTAGTGGTCTTTGTGCACACTCGATGGTTACATCTAATATCTGCTTGTTAAGCATGCTAGGTTGAGGATCTATCTTTTGAATAGTCATGTTTGGTTTCTTGATTTCAATCATGAGGGGCTCACTCATTCCAATGTTTTTGACTCGAGACTTGGATTTTTGTTTAGATTTCCTCGTGATCTTCTTCACTTTTGATATGATCTGGCCTTCAGCTCTGATAGACGTGGTTTAACTGGGGGTTTTGGTACCCAAATCCATTGGTTACATGTGTAATATCCTTGAGCACGTAGAAACTTTTTGGATATCCATCATGGAGTTGTGTTGGCTCTCCATTATCGATACCTTTGCTTATAACGCTAGGGCTGCTTTTGTGGCCTTCTAAGATATTTGTAAGTCTAAAGCCTATCCTTGGCATTGTCTCCTAACCTTCTCTTTCAAGCATGGCCTCGCTCACTGGTGCTCTCTGTTCAACATGCACTTGTATCAACTCTTTCAACAAGTCCTTGGTGCTTGTCTGGTATGTCAGAATAGATGACAAATATGTCATCTATGTATTTTCTTCTATAACTCATGAGGTTTTCGATGTTGTCTAGCATGATGAGAGTGGAGTTATTTTTACCTTTGTTGTAGGTTGATTGTAGTGCACAAATGGTTGTGCTTTAAGGGAAGGGATAAACATGTCACACATGTTTTGGCAATCTATATCTACCTTAAACAAGTTGGGAAACCCATTATATTAGGTAAAGATAGTGCATACAAGTATGCAAACAACTATATTTAGTTGTCCTATCCTATGTACCAATGCATAAGCAATAATAATCAATGGCACCTGCACATTACTTTTCCTCTAATGATGGAATTTATGTGTCACACAAATCACGTGGTGGGGGGCTTGCTTGAGCTACTATGCCAATTACATACCATACACACAAGAGGGAGCTCTCTCAAGGACACTTGAAGATAGATGAAAGCCAAAACATTTTCTTGTTGGTTCTTCTTTTTCTTTCACACAAAATACAATGTACACGAAGTATAGATAAGATACACCATAAAGGAAAGTGGCATACCAAGTCAAATTGCGCATAACTGGCTATACTAATTAACTAGCACTATAACTATGCTAGTTATAGGTAGGTGCAACAAACTAAATATAATAAGTGATAAGTCAATGGCCATGTAAGGATCATAATGACTACCAACATGCTGAGTGTAGATGTGTGGACCCATCTAGCCAGGTGGTCCATCATCAATGTCCACACGTGTTGAGCTTGCTATCTTAACACTCCCCCTCAAGCTCAATTATATCTTTGCAACTCCAAGTAAGCTTTGAAATTTTCAAAGCTTCTCTACACCCAATGCCTTTGTGAAAATGACAGTTATATGATCATGTGTGTTGACATATACGACGTCAACTTCTCTTGCAAGTACCTTCTCTCTCACAAAGTGGTAGTGCACCTCAATGTGTTGTGTCCTAGCATGGAGCATTGGGTTCCTAGGTAACTATATGCTACTCATATCGCCATAGTGAATGACAACTGGACCATATCCCTATACATCTAAATTACCCAATAAATTTTGTAGCCATATCATCTCACATGTTTCCATAGTTGCGCCTCTATACTTAGCCTCTGTACTACTTGATAAAGCAACTATATGTTTCTTTTTGCTACTCCACATAAGTATTACACTACCAAGGGAAAACATGAATTCGCTGGCAGAACTTCTATCAGACGACATGCTACCAATCCAATCTGCATATGTGTATCCAAATATATCGTTGCCTGTCTCATAAAAAAGTCCATAATGCAAAGTGGACTTCACATACCTCAATATGTATCTAATTGCATCCAAATGATGATTTCTAGGCATATGCATAAACTGATTGAAAAGGCCAACAACATAACTCAGCTTTGGCCTTGTGATAGTCATATAAATTAGACTCCCTACAATCCTTCTGAAAATAGTAGGGTTTTCTATCTCATCCCGAATATCAACACTTAACTTCACATTTTGCTTCAATGGCACTAAAAGAGGCTTACATGTTGTCATACCATACTTGGACAACATATCCAACCCGTATTGCCTTTGGGATAGCCATGTACCATCATCACATCTGATCACCTCAACACCAAGAAAATACCTCAGCTCACCCAAGTCCTTCATTTCAAACTTTTTCTTCAAAAGTTCATTAACTTCAGCAATCCCACTATCACTGTCATCTATAATAATCAAGCCATCCACATAGATGACTATGATGACCAAGCTTGCATATGTCTTTCTCATATAAAGTGAATCATCAGCATTGGAAAACATAAAAGATAATGTTGACAAGATGCTCTTCGATCTTGTCAGGCCATGCTCTAGGTGGTTGCTCTTGCCCATTGAGCACATTCTTTAACCTACACACATATGTGGGATGCTCTAAATCCTCATAACCTATTGGCTGGCTCCACATACATCTCTTCTTGTATTTCACCATGCAAGAAGGCATTCTTGACATCTATTTGTTGCAAACTCTAACCTTTGGCTCTACCAAAGTGATCACACATCTAACAATTGCCATCCTAGCACTGGAGTGAATATCTCTTCATAATCTATGTCATATGTTTGAGCATAGCCTTTTGCAATCAGCCTAGCCTTATACCTACTAGCAAAGACATCTACATTATGCTTAATTTTATATACTCATTTATGGCAAATAGCTTTCTTGCCTTTAGACAACAATGGTACTAGATCCCAAGTTTTATTGGCTTCCAATGCAACCATCTCCTCATCCATTACTACATCCTGATGAGCATGGCCAACAACATCCTCAAAAAAAGTAGGCTCAATGTGCTCAATCACCTTTACCATATAAGAATAATGATGAGTTGCATAACCTCCAAAACCAAATCTTTTAACAAGGTATCTATGGATCACTTAGTGGAGCCTTTACATTACCATGTGCTCTCTATACCCTTGGTGTCCTAACTAAAGGAATACCAAGCTCATGATCCAAATTCTCTGAACCATTGAAATCTCCATCAAACCCCGAATGACTAGCAAATGTATCATTACTATCTAGCACTTTCTTCTTTCCTTTGTCTTTACCTGCAACACTAGTAAATGCACCTGAAGATGTGGGACTACTCCTTAGTCTTTTAGATCAAGGGCTAATTGTAGATATAGTATTAGATGATGTTTCAAGTCCACTAAAGCTCCATGATTCTTGATTTTCTTTCTACACATAACTATCATGATTATCATCATCATCATCCAATGCATCACCACTAGATGCATACCAATTGCTCATCTCATAAAAAATAACATCCATGTCACTTTGAACTCACTTGTGATAGGGTTATAATAATGATAACCTTTCTTCTCTAAAGAGTATCCAATAAAAATACATTCTTTAGTCTTTGGATCAAGCTTTTTTTTGTAGCTCATCTGACACATGAACATACGTAATACAACCAAACACTTTCAAGTGTTTGGTTGTAGCTCATCTGACACATGAACATATGCAATACAACCAAACACTTTCAAGTGTGATACATTAGGCTTCTTGCCTATAAAGCATTCTTCAGGAGTCATTCCACGAACTATAGCTATGGGATTTCTATTCATAATATAGATAGGAGTATGAATAGCTTCTTCACACAAAAAATATTTTAACGAATTCCTTTCAGCCCCATCAATGCTCATGTAACTTCTACAATATGTCTATTTTTATTTTCTACAATCCATTTTGCTATGGGATATACTTACAAGTAAATTACCTCTTTATCTCGTGAGACCTCAAGAAGTCACTGAACTCATTAGAGAGGTTCTCTTCCCCTCCATCTAACCTCAATCACTTAACATTCAAGCCCATTTCTATTTCAATAATAACCTTGAAAGTTTTAAAGTGCTCAATTACATCACTCTTTTCCTTTATGAAATACACACATACCTTTCTTGAACAATCATTAAAAAATAAACATGACAAATATTTGTTGCCACCAAGAGATATATTTTGTGTAGGTCCCCAAACATCTGTATGCATGAAATCAGGTATATTCTGTTGAGATATCGAGCTCCACTCGTGATATGCCAGGGTCACCGTTGTGCATTTATGTCACCAACTTGTCAGTTGCAGATGCGGTTGGTACACCGCCCATGAATAATAGCTAGATGACAGCTATCCTTATCTACTCTAGTTCGTGGCTCAGTTAGTATGTCACCTTAGTTAGTTGAGTTTGGTTTGAGACCCATATATAGGGTTCTTCTATTTCTTTGTACTTGAGTTCTTTTTGGCTTACACAACTAAGAAGAGGAAAACTGTTTTTCAGCCTCCACCTTTGTGTGTATTTCCCCATTGTGCAAGCAAGAAAGCTACAAGTGAGACTCCTTCCTTCTCTCCCACAATCTTAACATGGTATCAGAGCCTTGTTCGTGGTAAGGAGCTCAAGAAAGTAAACCAAGTTCGCGGTGTTCTAGTAAGAGGACCAATGTTTCTTCCATTTTTCTGTTTTGGAAGCAAGTCTTTGCAGGTAGCAGAGCCGGAAAGTGCAAGAGTGCATTGTCTCAGATTGAGACTCCCTTCGCGGTGTAGCAAGAGGGTAGTATATGCTGCGGGTCAAGGGCTTTAGCCCTTGGTTGCTCTGTTTTTTTGATTTGAGGCCATTTCGGGGCTTGTTTTGGAGGCGGAAGTTTTCTGCACACACTCAGGAAAAGGCCCTGTTTTATGCTGTGCGACCACTGTTCTACAGGTTGGTGAAAAGTTACTGTAGAAATTGCATCGTATGCTTGTGCACAGAGACATTGGGAGTTACAGAATCATCCTTGTTGCCTGTTGATGAAAAATCGTCACTAGAAAGTGACTGTGTGGTCAAATACCACTTTCGTCAGTTTTACAGATTTGCTCTTGTGAGACTGAAGCTGTGTTCTTTGCAGTGACAGAATTTTTTGCAGTATTCTGTAATGGCGTCTGATTCTCTTTCACAGATTGTCACTGAAAAGCTTGACAAAAACAACTTTCAAGCATGGAAGTTTAGAATGACGAATTTCCTTATGGGAAAAGGATATTGGGAATTCGTTGCAAGAAATGAAGAAGAAGCAGTTCTTCCTGATGTTCCCAATCAACAGCAAATGCAAGCATTTAAAGCATGGCATGACAGAGCCAGGAAAGTTATGTACTGGTTGTCTATCAGCATTTCAGACTCAATGATTGTGCATATTCAAGATGCAAGTACGCCAAAGGAGGCATGGGATACTTTGTCAAAAATGTATAGCACAAATACGCAAGCCAGGAAAATGTAACTCAAGCAAGAGTTGCACAATGTGCAAAGAGAAAGTATGAGCATCAATGACTACCACATGAAGGTGAAGAAGATTGCAGATGCACTTGCTTCCATTGGGTCACCAGTGGAAGATGATGATTTAGTTTCTGTGACCTTGAATGGTCTAGGAAAGGATTATGCACAGTTTCGAACATCTGTTTCCATCCGTGAAAGATTTTCTGATTTTGAGGAGTCGATTGCTCTTCTAATTTCTGAGGAGCAGAGAAATGGTGGTGCGTCTTCTTCAGGAGGAACTTCAAAAGAAGCTCTCTTCTACTCAAATGCTGGAAGAGGTAGAGGCAGAGGTAGAGGAGGCCGATCTGGAGGCCATGGTAGAAATCAGAATATGCAGCAAACTCAAGAAAACCAGTCCTTTGGAGGAGGATGTGGTAACTCTAGAGGCAGGGGGAGCCAAAGAGGTTGTGGTTCATTGCCTATGTTCATGTGCCAGATGAGTTGAGATCCAAGTTGGATCCAAAAGCTGATAAGTGCATCTTTATTGGTTACTCTCTGCAGCAAAAAGGGTATAGATGCTATAATCCTTCTACTCGTAAGTTTACAGTGAGCAGAGATGTTTTTTTTAATGAGATGAGTAGCTGGTATAAACCAGTAAATGTGATTGATAATGTAGATGCACAAAATGGTAATGCTGCACAGAATTCACAGCAGCAGTCCACAAGATATTAGTGGACCTGGAGCATCCTCTAGCAGTGGTTCACATTCTTCACCATGGACAGGCAGATTGAGATCAGGAGAATCTTCTCAAAGTAATGCAGATAGTGGTATGCAGGTATCACAAAAAGGAAAAGAGAAGGTAGATTAGCCCATGTTTGATGTGAATGCAGGTCACTCTTATGTGGATGGTAAATCCAGTGGCTCAGAACAGAGCATTGATGATGAGTTGGGTATTCCTTCTATTGTTACACCTAGAGTAAGGAAGACCAGGGATGTTTTGAGAGCACCTGGGAGTGAACCTACTTTGCGCAGGTCTACGAGAGCTAGGTATCCTATGGATAGGCTGAAATATGATGGATTTATAGCCATTCACTATGCCTATATGGTCAAAGTGATACAAGAACCAGAACCCACTTCTTTTGAGGAAGCCATGGGAAAAGAAAAATGAGAGAAAGCCATGGATGAAGAAATGGATGCCTTGGAAGCAAATGCTACATGGGAATTGGTACCTTTGCCTAAAGGTAAGAATGCAATTGGTTGTAAGTGGGTTTATAAGGTGAAACACAATGCAGATGGTTCTGTGAATAGATACAAGGCAAGATTAGTAGTCAAGAGGTATGCACAAACATATGGCATTGATTATGAAGAAACATTCAATCCGGTTGCAAGGATGGCAACCGTAAGAGCAGTCATTGCTATGGCTACATCAAAGGGATGGTCTTTACATCAGATGGATGTAAAGAATGCCTTCTTGCATGGTGATTTGCAAGAAGAGGTCTATATGGAGCAGCCACTAGGTTATGTGCATACTGTTCATTTTGAGTTTGTTTGCAGGTTGAAGAAAGCCTTGTATGGCTTGAAGCAAGCACCTAGAGCATGGTCTGACAAGATAGGACAGTATCTTGCACTATTGGCTTTCAGATTTCCAAGGCAGATTTTTCACTTTATGTGAGAAAAACAAAGAAAGGTATTATGCTACTTGTCATTTATGTTGATGATTTGACAAGTAACAGTGATGAAGATATCCTTCATGTGAAAATGCTATTGAAGTAGAAGTTTGAGATGAAGGATTTGGGAGAGCTGCGTTATTTCTTGGACATTGAGGTGATTAGATCACCAAGTGGGATACGGCTCTTGCAGAGGCAGTATGGATTGGACATGCTGTCCAAATATGGGATGACAGGCTGTAAGCCTATTTCAGTTCCTTTGGAGCAGAATGTGAAGCTGAGCGCAGATGGAGGTGAGCTTCTGGAAGACCCTACTATGTACAGACGCATAGTAGGAAGTTTGATTTATATGACTATTACTAGGCCAGATTTGAGCTACGCTGTTGGATTGGTAAGTCAGTTTATGTAGGCTCCAAGGAAACCGCATTTGGATGCGGCTAGATGCATACTCAGGTATGTGAAGTCCACATTGCAGTATGGACTACTTTATGAGATTGGGGTTCAGATACAGTTGCATGGATACATTGATGCTGATTGGGCTGGTAGTATTTCTGATAGACGATCTATCAGCGGATATGTGTTCTCTTTTGGGAGTGCTGCAGTCACTTGGAGAAGCAAGAAACAGCCTACAATTGCCTTGTCGAGCACAGAGGCTGAGGACAGGGGCGCAGCAATGGCTGCATGTGAGGTAGCTTGGTTGCATAAGCTACTTTATGATATGCATAAGCTACTTTATGATATGCATCAGCCTACAGATGGGCCAGTTGTCATTTATTGTGACAACATGAGTAGTATACACTTGGCAAATAACCCAGTCTATCATGCTAGAACAAAGCACATTGAGGTGCATTATCACTATGTGCGAGAGAGGGTTTTACTAGGTCTTATTGATCTAGTTTATGTCAGCACAGAGGATCCGGTAGCTGACATATTTACGAAGGCATTGGGCGCAGAGAAGCTGCGCAAGTTCAAAGACCTGCTTGGTGTGCAGGAATTGGGATTGAGCTCGAGGGGGAGTGTGGAGATATCAAGCTCCACTCGTGATATGCCAGGGTGACCGTTGTGCATTTATGTCACCGACTTGTCAGTTGCAGATGCGGTTGGTACACCGCCCATGAATAATAGCTAGATGACAGCTATCCTTATCTACTCTAGTTCATGGCTCAGTTAGTATGCCACCTTAGTTAGTTGAGTTTGGTTTGAGACCCATATATAGGGTTCTTCTATTTCTATGTACTTGAGTTCTTTTTGGCTTACACAACTAAGAAGAGGAAAACTGTTTTTCAGCCTCCACCTTTGTGTGTATTTCCCCATTGTGCAAGCAAGAAAGCTACAAGTGAGACTCCTTCCTTCTCTCCCACAATCTTGACATATTCTGCTCACATCTCTACCATGTTAAAAAGGTTGTCTTGTTGCTTGCTTACCAAATTGACATGCTTCACTCACTTTATGAAATTATGCAACTCTAAAAGTAGGCAACCCTGTAACCAACCCTTTGGACTGCATTAATTTCAGCCCTTTCACATTTGTATGTCCAATACGTTTATGCCATATTTCAATGTATGCAACACCCATCCTTTTGCATTTAGCATACATAACAACATTCATAGTAGGAATTTCAGCATCTAAGGTGAACATGTAGCCAAATCTATTTTCTTTTGTGACCAACTTACACTTATAAAAAAAGTCTTCCACAAAACAATCTTTTGTATTCAATTGAACCTGCAACCTTTGCTCTACCATTGGCCAAGAAATACTAAACTCTTTATGATGACACATGCAATACATTAGATAGACCCTTTGCCTACCATCATGCAAGGACAATAGAACTTTTCCAATGTGTGAAATTGGGTGGCATGAATCATCACCCATCTACACATAACCTAGATTTTGTAAATCCTACATCTCTCTAAACCATTCCTAGTTGTGCCTGAATCAATATACCATATATCATCATGTGTCCCCTTTCTTGTAACAATATTCATAATATGATGCATAATTAAAAAATGTTCATTTTGTTCTTCATTCTATCGTGAAGATGATGCATATCCTTGTTACAATTTACCATTGCGGATATCATCCTTTTTAGCATAATACTAGGTTGCAATATAACTTATTTTGCCACAATAATGAAAAACAATACCAAAATTACTAGAACCTTTCTTTTGGCATCCACCTCTTTCTCTAGAGCTCCCTTACCTCTAAAGTTTCTATGGCCTCCTGAAACATGCATTTCACCAAACTACTAATTTAACCTATTTTGTTGTTTATCATCAATACGTCCCATATCATGGCATCTTGAGGAGGATCTGCCACATCCTCTTCCTAAATTTGAGCAAAATGCTTGGACCTATCCACCACTTCTTTCAAATGATTCACCCTACATGTTGATCTCTTTATTAATCATGAGAGATACCAACTCATCCAAAACTAGAAATGGCTTCTGTATATATACAGAAGAGCGAAAAATTATTTCCATGCCTACTCATTGTTGAGGCCACCCAAAGTAGATGAAACCAAATCATCATCATCATGCATTTTATCAATAGTTGCTAAGGCATCTACAATAATTCTCACTTTCAAAATATAGTCATTTTCAAACATCTTCTCTTTCTTCAAAGTATTCAACTCTTGCTTGAGCTAAATCTTCTGTGCCTTTGTATTTATTGAAAATATGTTCTCAAAAATTGTCCAAGCTACATGTGAAGTTTCTACATTTTTGATATGTCCCAGCATTGTATTATCAATGACTATAGATAGCCAATACATCATCTTTTGTCTTTTACATTCCATTCTTTCCGCACCTAATTCTTATGTAGTCATAGGGATTACATAACTTTGGCTCTTTTTCTTCACCTGAGACAAACTCATAGAGGCATTTTTCAATAAGGAAGTTTGTTATATGAAACTTCCATGATGGGTAGTTATTATTGTCTAGCTTCTCAATGATGGGGTTTTCATTGTTTTTTGTCATTGTCATAGAATTGATAGAAAACAACAAGAAAGTCGTCTATAATCTTTCACAACAAGTGCACAACACACTAAGCAATCTTTTTCACCAACTACTCAACAATATATGTAATTTGCAACCTATTAGTAGATAAAACTTGTGTTTACTTCTACTTTCGATCAACACAACTGAAAATGTAGTATACTTTGAAATTGTTGTTTGCAACCATGTGGGTTAAAAATGGGGCTAAAAAACAGCCTTAGATGGCCAAAAAAGTTATGCTTGTACACCAAATCTCACAACAATATGAGATTTTTTCTTTTCCCTACTTCTGGTATCTCCACAAGCACGATCCAAGAGAAAGAATAGAAGAGTGGGAGAGCTTCTTACCCATTGCTTGCTTGCTCGAATCCTCGCTTCTTCTCCTTCACGTCAGCCTTCAAAACTAGCCTCTCTCAATGGCATCACTCTGATTCCATGTCATGAATCACGTGGTGGGAGGACTTGCTTGAGCTGCTATGTGAACATATAACATTTACACAAGAGGAAACTCACTCAAGAACACAAGAAGAGAGATGGAGGATAAAAATTTTTCTTGCTCATTTTTCCTTTTTCTTTCACACACAATACAATATACACAAAGTATAGATAAGATACAACATTAAAAAAAGTGACCTACTAAGTCAAACAATACATAACTAACTATACTAATTAATTAGCACTATAACTATGCCAATTGTAGGTAAGTGTAACAAAATAAATAGAATAAGTGATAAGCTAGTGGCCATGTGAGGATCATAATGACTACCAATGTGCTAAGTGTAGACATGCATACCCATCTAGCTAGGTGGTATATCATCAATATCCACATGTGTTGAGCTTGCTATCTCAACAATATGGAGGATCTTTTTGTGCTTGAGGCTATACATCACTTGTGTACCCATCACACCATACATGATAAGGTGCTCAAGGACAACCATAGGTGAGATAATACTAATGGAAGACAAATCCAAGAAGCTAGAAGCCAGTTAGTTCATTAGGAGAGACAAGGACTAAAGTAAAGAAATGGTAGAAAGAAGGAGGAGTCAAGTGGATGAGATGGTAGCTTTGCCTAAGGTTGCAAGATTAAGGAAGAAGAAAGAGAAGTGAGTTGAAACATGTGGCACATTTGCATGGCAACCTAAAATAGCATTCAAGGGATGACAACTAAAAGAGGCCATCAATTCTGACAGCAATGGCACAATAATACAAGGTATCATATTAGTTGAGGATTATGGTAGAAGGACTTCATGACATCATGGATACAAAAATCTATAAAAAGATCAAGAAAGAAGTGTTGTTCTCTTCTCCTTCTCCAGTCGTCTTTCTACTGGACTCTTCCTTGATTACCTCTTACTTGTCCCTCTCCTCTTGACTTCACATCCGTCCTTCTTCCACTTTACTTCCTTCTTCAACCCACTATTTTGGTCCTAAACTTTTCAATATAGTGTAACACTATGAGGGTAGTTAAGTCGGTTTAGTCCATTATCATGTATTTCTTTTGTACTTTGTGTTCGGATTTTTGTTATCAAACCATGTACACACTTGATGGAATATATACACATTCTTATTTTCTTGATTAATTGTTTGTCTCAATAGTGCAAAATGGTATTTTACTCTATTGATATACTCTATTGCTAAGTCTGCAATACTAGTATATCCCTATGTTGGGTTTGGGTATGAAAAGGCTATGCTATCCTCCTGTAGAGCTAGTGCAACCAATTTGCACCTAGCGACAACAGTGAGAACTTGGATCCGATTACATATGGCAACCATGTGGATCTATCCCACATGCATTAGTCTGCATACGCACATGCTCGCGAGGTCCATCGAAGGATGTCCATTCTGTATTCTCATAGTTGTCTAGGCATGAGCAATGACATTGGATTCACCTCCTAAGGGAGTTCCATTCCTCAGCTATGATGATTTTTGTGGAAACAGTCCACTCCATAGCCCAACAAACAATGCTTGCGCTCTATCCCCAAACCTCATGATGTGCACCTTGGTCCACCAATTTCCCTTGTCATGCCACTAGACCTAGTAGGTTGACTTTTTGTGTCAATTCAACTGGTAGTGGTTATACCCATTCTGCCTTGTGGTATCCTAATTAATACCTGGATGGTTGCCTAGGCTCGGGTTTCATTTCCAAAATTTGTTGGCACATTAGATAAGGAATCAGATGCTTTTCTTTGGCAAGTCAAGGTGGCATATACGGTTAATTTTCCTACCCAAGTAGATCCTGCCCATAAGGTGGCGTTTTTGGGTCATCGATGTAGAAAGAGGCATCAACTTGGCTTGCAGCGGAAAACAAATGGGAAACATTTAATGATTCTTGGATAGCATTCCCCACTTGTTGTTTTAGCCAAACCAGACCAACACCCAAAAATTAGAAAGATTGTGTAGGCTAAAACAAGCTAGTCCTGGAGTCTAGAGCTATGTAGCTCAGTTTAAATTTTTGAAAGTACATATGTCCTAAGTCACCCAACCCAATGGCAAAATGTTGCACTCTTTGTATGTACAAGTATTGAATAGGGAAATCTATGAAGCCTTTTCACTAGCGTGCACTCCGAGTTGAGATGTCTCTAGCAAATGACAAATTGAAAAAAGGAAGAAAATCTTCCAAATCCACTAACAAACCCCGTTAGATGGAACCTATTAACTTTGATAAGGAAAAGTTTTTAGAGGAAGAAAGTAGCAGTGAGGAGGAGTCGTTTGAGGAAGAGGAATGCCAAAAGCCAACTAAGTCCAAGAGAAAGGACAAGGCCCGCAAACCCTCAAAGAGTGCTCAAAAACCTACCATCAAAATCCTCTAGTGTACCAATTGTAGTAATTCGGATCACTTGGCTGTTGAATGTGGTTTGAATTAGTGGTGGTGGGCATTTGCCATATAGCTACCCACAATATTGATGTTTGCCCTAGTATAATACATGTAGTCAGATGGGAAACACTGAGTCCTAGCAAGGGACATGAGGGGTGTAGTTGGCCAATTGGAATCACCTTGGATCATTTGTTGCCATGACCCTAGCAGTATTCCTCTCAAATCATGGTCGATACTTAGAAAAATCTTTTATAAGGAGGATCTCCTCAATTGATCATATGCAAGATCATATGTCAAGTAGGTTCCCCTTTAGTTATGTGTGTGATCTTTTGAAGCCAGAGATTTTAGAAGGGGAAGAATCTAAGTTCAAGTTGTCTCTATAAAAAAAACAAACCTTTAGAATAGCAAGAGGTAGCCTTCTCATCATTGTTTGGAGAAACATCATTTCTTTTTTCTTTTTGAGGGCGAAGAAATGCTACAAATCATTTGCATTGTAATGAATGGACATATTCACTTGGTCTAAGTGTGTAAAGGTTCCATTATTTGTGTCATCTTCACTTCTTTTCATGCACTAGACTTGGAAGGATTGTTTGAAGCTATGAAGTCCATCAATAGCCTCTTTCTATGTACCAACCTTTGGAGGATATTCATAGAGGTATTTGCTTTCCTTATTCAAATCATGTACGTAGTCTCTTTTGGGACTATGGTATAATGCTCATATGGGTGGAACTCTCTTGGGAGCCTTGGAAATTCTACTAGAGTTATATGTTCATTTAATGTGTCCAATTTGAGGAGACTTGGAATTTGTGCTATAGTTATATGTTTATGTAATATGCCCATGTTGATGAATGTTTATGATAGAGATGGTATATGTTGCTACATGATTTAAGATTCATGAATGTTTATGATAGAGATGGTATATGTTGCTACATGATTTAAGATTCATGGTGTGGATGCTCAAGTGAATTGTGTGTTCCCATGGGTTCCTTTGGACACCTTAGTTTACCCTTGATGTGAAACATGCTTGGGATACCTTCCATACCATTAGCACCATCAATCTACATTCCTTTGCATCCAAAAACAACCATCCAATGCAAATAGTATAATCCAAACCCAAAGATTTCTCCTCAAGGGTATCCACACCTTCTAACACACAAGACTTGCAGTTAGCTTCATTTATAATAATCATACAAACTTCATCAAAAAACTCTACAACCATCTCATCATTATCAAACCTAGTAGTATCATTCACCACATCAATACATCCACAAACTACATAATCACAATTATAATCACGATTAGAAACATTACATAGCATCACCAAACTTACAAAAAACACCCAAACCCTCTTTAGAGAACAAGAAACCCAAACCATAATCATCATCCTCAAACATAATAGCTCTAAGCCCTATACCATTGCAAGTTAAATGGGTCTTATAAGAACCCTCCCCTTGTCTCCATCACTACAAATAACAATGGTACTTACACAAGAACAATCTTCCTCATCAAAAGAGGTAACCATTAATGTATGCCCATCTTCCTGACTTACATGCATGGATGTCTTCCTCTCCTTCACATATTTAATAATGCTATTTAAATATACCCCATAAGCTAAATCTTGTACTTGCTACCATAATAGAGACAACTGATTCTCATAATCCACATAATAGTGTCCTTCTTTGCATCATAAAGACAAGACACATACACACCTTGGAAACATCTATATGACTTGTCACTCAAATGGAAAAAGAAGAAACTCCTCAAAAATGGTGGAATGCCTTTAATTATATAGGCAATGTCATTTCGCACAAAGTTTATCAACATTCAACATAATCCTCAAGTCCCTGTATAGAAAAGCCTTCCTTAAACATCATCATTCACTATGGTCAACTTATGCATGTGCATTTTAGCATGTGGTATTGATGTATTTATATCTTCATCCAAATCCCCATGAACAATCTTGATCATCTTTCTAATTCAAGAATGGCTATCCTAGGCATAAAAGGCACTTTTTGTGCTCCCCACTAGGGGCACCGAAAAAGATGACATAGGATGGTGGATAGAATAAATCCTCTTTATCACACAAAGTTGAGGCACAAAGGAGTGCACCAGTAAGGGTTCTATGGCTTATGACTAGGCTATAACTTGAGCATCATGGCTATCCTAATCCCTCAAGCAACAATTGAGACTGTAATAATGTAAGAAAACCTAGAAGGCCTACCTCAATACCACCACCTATGCACCCAACAAGAGCATCATAATTCACTATCCAGTAGACACCATATAAACTATCACTTGGATGTTGACTACTTCAAACTAATAACCAAGAGGAAATATTATGTACTTTCCAAAATGTCATAATATTCATCACAAGGTGACAAAAACATTAGACTTTATCGAGGAAAAGACACCATAGTATGTACCCAGCAAATCTCTCAACCAGTTGAAACACCAAAAGCACCAAAGTCAGTAGTACAACATATGCATAGACCTAGAGCCAAGACATACCTCTACACTAAGGTGTGCACAAAAAACCTTGAGGACACAACTCACTCGAACATCCACACCATGAAGCTTAAACCATGTAGCAACACAAATTTTCCTCTCTTTCATAAAACATGTAATTAACATGGACAAGTTTCTTGAACAAATAACTGTAGCATAGATTCAAAGGTTCCCAAGAGAGCTCAACATTACCCATGACCATTATATAAAAAAACACCACATACATAATCTCATCAAGGAAAGCAATTACCTCTAAGAAAAACACCCAAGATTGGGATAGAAAAGGCTTTTGATGGACTTAGACTTTTAAACAATCCTTCCAAGACTAGTCAAGCTTCATCAAAGCTTGAAGAGCTCTATAGGTGTTTTGATTGATGCAAACCAAATCTAATATTTTCTACATAATGGGAGTTGCATTTTTCATCACAAATGGGGATTAAATTTTGTCTTATCATGCCTTTCATGGCATACTATTAGTAATGGACCTCACGAATAGAGAAGCCACCATTACTAGATAACATATCAATAGTTAGCAAGGGATACCAAAGAAAAATAGAATAGTTCTCTTTGTGATCTTGTGAACATTATTTCATATAGCATATAGCATATAGTCATGATTTCAAATACTACCTTCCCCATTATGCCATATGTCACTTAGCTCAAAAATAGCCTATTCTTATTTTGGAAAAGAAAGGCCTCTTTCAAATATTTCCTTCAAAGTTTCATCTTACTCGCAAAGTGAATGCATTTCATTTAGACATACTGTGTGCCAAATATCACATTAAAGTTCTCCCATTGCCCTCTTTTGCAAGATTTTGTTGGTAAATTGTTTTTCTATCAAACTTTGGCTCTACTTGATCCCCTATGATAGATAGAATATAGTTATATACTCTCATCTAATGAGTCTAGAACTTTCATCTTGCTCTTGTTTTGTAAGGGTCATTAACAACATGTCAATACAAACATTAGTGTGATGAATCATGAAGCCAACGTGGTTTTAACAATGTTACATTAATCAATATCTTAACATCATATATAGCCTTGCTAATGACTCTGCAACATGTAGTAAGACATGTGCTAACAAATAGCTTGAACATTCCCAAGCACAAGAAAAGAGGAAGTTATCACTTCATTCTCATACATTTTATTAGCATCTACACTGTGCTATTCTAAAACAAACTATTTCAACAAGATTTATCATGTATTGATTGAGCTCAATCAATAATCCCATTATCTAAAGTTTAATAATCAAATGCACAACCACCTATTTCGTAAAGGATCAAAGGGGTCTTGTGTGTTAGTGATTAAAGCTTTTTGCTTTGTCTATTATTTCTAAGGGTAGATAAAAATGTTAAGAATGTACTAAAGTATCAAGAATCAAATAGGATTGTGCTTGGTGGGTCTTCTTCATCATTTGGGGTACTTTTATTCATAAAATTGTGTAGGAATAGAATTTCAAGTTTACATTCCATACTATCATAAAGGACATGAAAGAAAGGGTGATAAGTTATGTGTTTCATGTTTATGGCAAAGTGGAAGACCTTGGTTAAAGCCTTTTGATTGTAGTCAATCCTTGGACTTCTTCATAGACACAAGTTCTCAACAAACAAGCTACATTAAATTACTTTAACAAACATTGTACACCCTACAAGCCCCATATGCAACATGACTAAGCAACCACTAGCAAGTCATGCTTGCGTCAAGTATGATTTCACTTAAATACATTTGGTCTCATTAACTAATTATTCACAAACACATTTGCGTTAGTGTATAGATTGAGATGTTTGTAAAAAAGTAATTTAGCATAATAGGTCACTAATATGATTAGCTAATAAAATTTATGAAGGCTTGATGTGTACACATGTGATAATTAATATAGTATAGATTCACCTTCTTTATGTTGAGTGCATTCGTATTATTATGGGAAACAATAGTAAAATATAATAATTATATTTCTCATTAAGTCTAACAAAAATACACTTTTGTTATTGCTTATGTCATTTTTCATTTTCATATGATGTCCATTATTACCGATTTGATGCTTATATGCATCCAAACATAGAAGTCATTTGGCTTCATCAAGGTCAATATGGCTTTAACATTTTGGCAATCTCTATAGTTCACCATGACACCAAAAAGAGTACAATGTGTGTGTTTATGCACTTACATGCATACATGCATCCATGCATCCATGCACACATCCTTATGAATGCATTCAAATGTGTGTATACTCACACGCACATATTTATGTGTGTGTTTTTTTTTCATGAGTAATAATACATGTAGATATTTATGTAGATGACCTCTTGATCAAGCTCATGAAGTATTCCAATGAATTATGCAACCCAAATCCAAGAGAGAGAGAGTGTAAAGGTTTTCCCTATGAGATATTACATCCTTCAATTTGGTGTTCATGCTTAAACGATAATGACCATACTAAACCTTTCCATATAAATCTTACTAACATTCAAGGTTAGGAATTATGTCTAGGACCATAACATCCATTTTACCAGAGAAAAAAAAGCCTAAAGATATTACTGAAACACATGGCAAAAACATCCATACTTGAACTTTCTAGTGTTAAGAGTTTTTTAATATGTGCTAAAGGGGAAGGACACATAATTCTAGTTGGCAACATGTCTTATTTGAAGCATCTTATTATTTATCCATTAATAACTTGCAAGGGGCTCTAATTTTAAGACCGGACACTAGAACACTAGATATCCAAGAAAAGTTATGGAAAAGGTGTTGAAAATGACCCAACAAACTAGTCTGCTTAAAGAAGGTAGCACACTTTTTACACAAGTGACTAAGGCTATAGATGGAGTTTATGCGTGCTACATTCTAACATTTAAAGCCCTAACAAATATGTTGGTAAACTTGTAGCCATCCTTACATTTTTTTCTCTATTCTTATTCGTGTAGTTGAAAAATTGACAACGTTTGTGAGGGTCACCAAGAAGGGATGGGAGGATGGTGGTGGGCATAAAGAATAAATGTTGACATTTGTCCTTTGTTGACTATATTCTCTTATCCATGTGAGATAGCACTACTAAAGATAAAACCATAAGATGAACTATTTTTCAAAGATTTAATACCTTATAGCTAATGTTTTAATCTCCTCAACTAGTCTTTTGACAATTATGTCTAGTAATCAAGAAATTGAACTTATAAAAACAAAGTGCTTACCTTGTAAATTGCCACTTCAATTTGTGTTTGTTATATAAAATGATACACTAGTTATAGAAAGTTCAATGTGTGTAGCATTATATAGTTTATGTATGATTATTTTGTGTTTTTTAATACAATGGGAGAATTATATGTTCAATTATCTATTTAGCAATTTAAACTTCAAGGAAGTATGAATTAAAGGCATATGACCATGTTTTATCCATAACGATGCCATAAAGAAATCTCACCATCCTCTTTCTCTCCATACACACACATCCCTCTTTCTCTCTCTTTTTGTTCAATAATGTTCACTAGCATTCCACACGTATGGAACGCTAGGCCGCTTCTGCCTTGAAGCGGTAAGTGAAGTTGCCGTGCAACAATCCATTTCTCATCTTTCTCTCTCCTCTTTTCCCTCTCTATTTTTAATTTTTTTCTTCACCCCCTCTCTCTCTCCCTGATTCCCTATGTCTAATTCTCTTTCTCTCTCTCTCTCTCTCTCTCTCTCTCTTTGCCTTCTATATTAGTTTATGTTTTCTCCTCTCTTGGTTATCTCTCTCTCTCCTTTTTTCTCTCCACACTTTTCTTCTCTCTCTTTCTCTCTCCTCGCTTTTATTCTCCCCCTCTTTCCTCTCTTTTCCTTCTCTCCCTCTCCTCTTTTTTCCTTTTTTTTCTTCTCTCTGTCTCTCTCTCTCTCTCTTCATTCTCTTTTTTAACTTTTTCTTTTCTTTTCTCTCTCTCTCTCTCTTAAATTTATCTTTCCTCTCTATTATTCTCTCTCTCTCTCTATTTATATTCTCTCTTCTTCTTCTTCCTCTCTTTCTCTCGCTCTCTCCTTTTTTTCTCTTTGTGTTTTTCTTCTCTCTTTTCCTTCTCTCTCTCCTCTATTTTTCTTCTCTCTCTCTCTCTCTAAAATTTATATTTCCTCTCTCTATAATTCTCTCTCCATGTTCCCTCTCCTTCCCTCCCTCTCTCTCTTCCTTCTTTCACTTTCTTTCCCCCCTTAGTCTCTCTTAAAGTATGTGAATTTTATATTTTCCCTCTATATAATTCTCTCTCTTTATGTTCATATTCTCTCTCTTCTTCTCCTCACCTTTCTCTTAATTTTTCTTTTTTTCTTTTCTCCCTCTCTCTATTTTAAATTTTATGTTTTCTCTCTCTCTCTCTCTCTCTCCCTCTTCCCCCCTCTTCTTCTTCTCTCTCCCTTCCCCCTCTCTCAAAAATATTTAAATTTAAAAAAGACTTTTCTCTTTCCTCTTTTCCCCCATCTCTCTTCCTCTCTTCCTCTCTTCCTCTTTCTTCTTCTTCTTCTCTCTCTTTCTTTATCTCTCTCTCTCTCTCCCCTCTCTCCTCTCTATTCCTTCTCTCTCCCTCTCCTCATTTTTCCTTTTTTCTTCTTCTCTCTCTTCATTCTCTCTTTAATTTTTTTCTTTCTTTTAAATGTTATCTTTCCTCTCTCTATAATTCTCTCTCTGTGTTCAATTCTCTCTCTTCTTCTTGTTTTCTCTCTCTCCTTTTCTTCTCTCCTTGCTTTTCTTCTATCTGTCTCTCTCTTCCCTTTTCTTCTCCCCTATCCCCCCTCTCCTCTCTCCTCTCTCCTCCTTTTTTCTTTTCTTCTCTCTCTCTCTCTCTCTCTTTTAAATTTTATATTTCCTCTCTCTATAATTCTCTTTCTCTTTGTTCCCCCTCTCCCTTCTCTTCTTTCTTTTTTGCTCTCTTTGTATCTCTCTCTCTCTCTCTCTCTCTCTCTCTCTCCTTATTTTTCTTTTCCTCTCTCTTTCTCCTTCAAGTTTTTTCTCGCGTTCTCATTTCTCTCTATATATTTTTTCTTCTCTCTCTATTTTTCTCTTTCCTCTCTGTCTCTCTCTAAGTCAAAAACTATATCTATTCTCTTTTCTCTTTCCCCCCTCTCTCCGTCTTTTTCTATTTCTTATTTTTTAAAAATCCTTCTCCTTCTTCTTCTTCTTCTTCTTCGTCTTCTCAAAGTGCATGAAAAATTATCCAAAAAAAATAAATTTAAGTTTTAAAAATATTTAATTAAAATAAAAGTTAAATTAAAAATTTTAATCTAGAGAGAGAGAGAGAGAGATTACCTAGGCCCTACACATGAGAGACAGAGAGGGGGAGGAAAGAAAGATGTTTAAATAAAAAAAGACTATTCTCTTTCCTCTTTCCTCTTTCCCCTCTCCGTCTTTTTCTCTTTCTTCTTTTTTTATCCTTCTTCTTCTTCTTTTCTCTCTCTCTCTCTCTCTTAAAGTGTGTGAAAAACTATGTCAAAAAAACTTTAAAAAATATTTAATTAAAAGAAAAGTTTAAATTAAAATGTTTAATCCGAGAGAGAGAGAGAGAGAGAGAGAGAGAGAGAGAGAGAGAGAGAGAGAGAGAGAGAGAGAGAGAGAGAGAGAGAGAGAGAGAGAGAGAGAGAGAGAGAGAGAGAGAGAGAGAGAGAGAGAGAGAGAGAGAGCCTAGGCCCTAAAATGAGAGAGGGGATGGGGAAGAGAAAAAGAGAGATTACACGTGAAAGAGAGGGGAGGGGAGGGAAGGGGGTTTTAATGGAAAAGGGAGGTTTGAAAAAGGGTGTAGGTTCGGGAACCCTTTTGGAGGTTCAAGACTTTTCGAACCTACAACCAAAATAATATATATTTTTTCCAAGTAAAATGTGGCTAGTTATATTACTCAAAAAAACCTAAATACAACGGAATGCTCATGCTTAATGGACTAGCTGGAGCTGGTGCAAGGTCATAAATACATCATGTGTACAAGCTTCTCAAGGTGGTATGGGGAGGGATGGGGCAAGAAGCCATGGGGGGGATGTATCGCCATCTGGGGCTGCCTGTCTACATCATGAAGAACACGTCCTAGCCGTCCTAGGTGCACATGAAGTGAAAACTGAGCTCCTGACGGAGCTTGAGACTCACCCTACACCTGGTTCCATCGACCGTGGAGGGAGTGGATGATGAAGATCTAGAGCTTTGCCAAAGTTTCATGTACTAAAAGACTCTCTTGGCCAAAAACCTCTTGGCAACGCACCTTCCAGATGTGCCATCCAGTAAGACTCCCTGTGATCTCCCATACCTCCGAGCGGTCTACTGTGGGCTCCAGTACACCTGGCGGATGGGCAGAGCTTCCAAGCCAACCATTGCACAGCACGACCCAGCCTCAATGATGAAGATCGTGTCCTGCATCCTGGCCTCATACAAAAGGTGATGGCCCTTGCTGACTGCCTGCCAGCAAAAAGCTCCCCATGAGATACATCCAAGGCTGGGTGCTAGACAGCGGAGAATGCGACATGCTCCTCTCCACACAAGCTGCGCCACCTCACACGACCAAAGGTAGTGCTTTGGAGTTTCTAGAAACTATTATGTGCAGCATTTACATACTCCATCCTTTTGCATATGGGCTAGCCAACTCCCCACCACTAGGCCTCCATCTGCCAAAAGCCATAAGAAATACAATACCCTCCTCGGCCTCCAACTATCCCATAGGCGGCGCTAGAAAGTCCAACGGAAAGCATCCGTGATGCTGTGCTCCACCCAATATCTGCTACACAAAGGCACCCAATCCATGTCCTTCTGCATCAGTACATGTCTGCCAATCTTGGCTATGTACTCTAGGAACCTCGATGGCTTCTTGGTGACCACAGTGGCTAGCCATAGCCACTCTCTAGGGTCAAACTCCAACTCATCAAGTGGCATGCTCTCCCATATCCAGATTTCCTAGTCCGGGAACTCCTCCCAGAACACAAGAGGGTCTAGAGGCCATGTCTTTCCCTGAAGGCCAACCACACAAATCCTCCTCCATGGAAGGACAATGATCCCCTCATCTTGCTGCCCTCTGTCAAAGACTAGACGCCCCCCCTCTTGCACGGTGAAGAAAGTTCGGTGTGAGGCACCACCTACTCTACCTGCCACCTATAGGGGGATACCTGTTGGTGAAATCTAGCGGCCCATACCTCACTAGGCTCTTCCGGCTCTCATACCAGGGGGTCAAGCCACTCTTGAGGTATCGCTGTGTCAATCTCCCTTCTTCTCATCTCAACTCCTCTCTGACAACCTAATGCCTGCTACAACACCTCCCACCATGTCCTGATGGTATGAGCAGGGCCGGCCTCCCAACCAACCCACTGGATGTGGGGGCGCTCGCCAATCTGTATCCCATCCCGATCTCTGACCTGGGGATTCCAGATCACCGATTGGCAGTCTCTCCTCCTGGCAACCTAGGGGGTTTGAATTAGGGACTTACAGGGCCATGCCACCCACGAAATAGGCTGTAGAGGAAGGAAGATTTGGAGGGGTGATTTGGCCCGTCGTGAAGATCCATCTCAAGGATGGCTCCAGTCATTGCCAAGCCTCGGTCTACACTCCTGGAGACCCTCCTGTAGTAGGACCTTCCAAGTTTGCCCTCTTGGTGTGAGACCACGGACTACTAGCTTGCCCAAAAGGGCTAGGATCTGATACTCTGGGTTTATGATACCAAGCTCTCCCTCTGCCCAATGTTTGATGATGGTCACCCATGCCACCTTGGCTTGAGAGTCCCTGGAACCATCTAACTTGGCCCAGAGAAAGTTCCACACTAGGTGGCGAAGCTGAACTACATAGGAGGAGGAAAAGCACCAGCATGAGGTGATGTACCAAGCCGTCACTTCTA
Source organism: Lygodium microphyllum (assembly GCF_053477565.2). Classification (NCBI taxonomy): domain Eukaryota; kingdom Viridiplantae; phylum Streptophyta; class Polypodiopsida; order Schizaeales; family Lygodiaceae; genus Lygodium; species Lygodium microphyllum. The sequence continues at coordinate 75,085,975 of NC_141159.1, forward strand.
GGAGGACTTGGTTGACCACTAGGGCTCGGCCCACTAGGGAAAGGCAGGTAGTGCTCCAATAGGTTAGGTTTCGCCGAATAAAGTCGAGTACTGGAAGAAATTGCTAGGCACGAGTGATGTTGAGTCCCACTTGGAACCCTAGGTAACAAAGGCGGTCTGCCCTCTGCTGCACACCCATCTAAATCCGAAGTGGGTGCCCCACTCCATGCTAGAGTCTAGGTTCGTAAGGAAACCAATCAACTTTCGCTAGTTGATTTTTGCTCCCGCTACAGTAGTGCAAAACAACTTGAGAGCTAGCCTCACTCTCTCTAGCATCAGCTCATCATCCTTTATGTAGAGTGCTATATCATTTGCATACTCTAAGTCTAACAGCTCCGTCTCCTCTCTCACTGGAAGTTGGAGGCCATGTAACCCACTCACACGTGACCTGAGAAAGTGAGACATTGCCTCTGTAAAGAGTAGGAACAAATACGGGGCCAGAGGGCAGCCCTGTCTCACAGATCGATCTCTCCAATTGAAACTCCTCCCCCCTCCTACCACCTGTGAGAACCCTACTGGTAGCCAATTTGTAAAGTGCGGAGACCCCGCAGATCCATGCATGGGGGAATCCCAACCTCACCATGGTGCCCTCTAAGAAGTCCCAGTCAACCTTGTCATAGGCTTTCTTGAAGTCAAGAGTAGTGCATCCAATCCCTGACCACTACGCTAGGCCCACTCTGTTGCCTCAAAGAAGGTGAAGACATTGTCTAGGACACTCCTATCCTAGAAAAAACTTGTCTAGGACACTCCTATCCTAGAAAAAACTTGTCTATGTGTCATGAGTGATGTCTGAAAGCATAGGGCGGAGTCGCCTACCAATCATATTGGCTAGTGCCTTATAGGCCATTGACAACAGGGTGATCGGTCTCCACTGGGATAACTCCAACTTATCTCCCCCTTTGTGGAGGAGACTAATAAGACCTGCTGATAGATTCCTCGACATCCGTCCTGAGCTAAAAATCTCCTGAAAGGCCAGCAATAGGGGGTCCTTCACCACCTCCCAGTAGGTAGTGAAGAAGGTCTTAGAAAGATTGTCCTCTCTTGGGCATTTCTTCCCATCCTGTGCATGGAAAGCCTCCTCTAGTTCCTTCTCTGTGAAGGGGTCTAGGAAGGAGCGTCCCATCTCCTTTGTGAGACGAGGGATGGGATGTGGTCCTAGACATGTTGTCTACATTGCTATCCTCTGGCTAAGGCTGTCTCTTGTTGGAAAAGGTGTCTATAGTAGTTAGTGGCAATCTTCATCATCTCATCTGGGCTAGATCGAATCCTCTCATACTAATCCTAGAGGCAGTGTATCTGCTCTCCTGAGGTGTGGGGCTGATGCACCTGGAAAAACTCCTTGCGCATTATGTCCCCCTTCCGTGGCCAAAAGGTTATTGAGGTGTGGAAGGAAAACTTAGAGCTTCAATCCTTTAGGACAACGAGGGCTACTCGTGTGCACATCTCATGTGCATGGAGAGTGGGATCCACTGGTGCCTCCTGGGAGTAGTCTCTGCATGGCTGCTAGGTCCCTTTGGAGTGTTCTCTCCTCCTCCCAACTCTACTGCATGTCCTCTAGGGTTGCTTCTTGGCAGATACTACTCGACTCGGCTAGGAATTTTGCAACCTCCTCTATGATCTGGTCCCTTCTGTCCCACTCCCTAGTCCAAAGCTACTCAATAAGTCTCTTCACCTCCTCCTCCTGTAGATTGAGCCAGGGATCTGACAGGATCATGTGTCTAGGGTAGAGATTGGGGGATCAAGTGTCAAGAGAACTGCAGGCACTGATTAGACAAAGTGGTGCCATCCAAGTGCCCTACCTGGCCTCTGCGAGAGCATCCCCACTCTCCCACATAAAACCTATATGGCCACTCTAGCAAAACTTCGCCCAGCCACCTTTATCCCCAAGAGAAGTCCATTGATCTCTCCCTCCTGTGGAAAGATGGGTCTCTCCAAGCATCACATGCTCCTACTATGAGTAGGAAGACCTCCCATGCCTCATGCTCCTCCCTAGCCATACCCTAGTAGTTTTTGCCTTTGCTGCCATGCTGGTCCTCTAAGGCCTCCAGGTTGTTGAAGTCTCCTCCAACAATCGAGGAGTCCACCTCTAGGAGCCCTATTGCGATCTCCACCTAGAACCTAATGCATGCCTTCCTCAGTAGGGGAATAACCATTGAGGACTCCAAGGCATGAGTCCCCAATACCCAATCAGATCCATAGAACCCTCCCTACCACAATCATCTCATGGTCATGTACATAGGCGGTGAGGCTCGGGCTAATAGAGGTGCGCATGCCTTCCCTCCTACTGTGGGCACCGATGGCGTGCTTCTAGTAAGTGTGTGAACTGCCTGGGAATACCTTCCCTACCCAATGGGCTTGGGTAGAAGTGAGCTTGTGATCCTTTAGAAGTAAGATGTCGATCCATCCGGTGAGGGCAGGTTGCAACTCCTGCTGAACAATCAATTTATTGGAACCACGTGCCCCATTGTAGTGGAGGCTATTCACATTCCACGATGCAAGGTGTAAACTCATGGGGAAACCTATGACTAATTGAACATGCATCTGTTCAGGGTGGAAGATGCTAATGAAGAAGAATAGATATGGGGCATGTAGATACGCTTTGATGTAGGCCTGGAAGGTGAACTCCATTCCCCCATGGTGGCCCTCGGGCGGGGGACCATGGGGGTGATAGATGCTCGTAGTGGTACCACCAAGGCATTTATCAGCCAAGTTGAGAAGCATGGCTTTGTACATTGGTAGAAATGGGCTGCTTGTGCCACGGGCCACTCGATCACATCCATTGGTACTCTCCACTATGGAGGGGCTCAAAAGATAATGCTTAAATGAGGGACCTCGGCACTAGCTCACCAGTTAATGTCCATCATGCAACTTGGCCACTGCTGGGAAAAGAGTGCTAGTCCTCCTTCTCCCATCCACTAGGAGATGTGGTCTGCCACCTGACTCTTCACCTCCTCCTCTATCTGTGTCATCGTCCAGTCTCCTATATGAGAGGTTTGAAGGAAGAAAGCATAGTTTGGTCCATCCGATGGTGCTAGTAGATGGACCTTTCTCCTCCTTGACTTGTGTGTACCACGAAGATCCCCACCTCCAGAGGTAGTGGGAACTCTCCATGCTCCGTAATTCTCAGGTAGGACCATGGACCACTGCGAAATAATGTATACTACGATCTGACTAAATTCTAGCTCAATTTTTATTTGTAAAGGTTGTAAAGCTTCCATGTACTCCATGTCATTCATCTCAATGCTAGGTACTAAATTGATCAATTAGTTAGCATCATGGATGTTTACCACTTGGGCTATGGCCTTGAGGACACTCACTCACTCACTCACTCACTCAATGTGTGTGTGCGTTGGTATTAGTATCTCATGAGTTAGGCTTCATGAGATAACCAAAAGAAACACACACACACACACACACACACACACACACACACACACACACACACACACACACACACACACACACACACACACACACACACACACACACACACACACACACACACACACACACACACACACACACACACACACACACACACACACACACACACACACACACACACACACACACACACACACACACACACACACAATGTGTGTGTGTGTGTGTGCATGTGCACGTGTGTGTTTTGCTCTTGGTGTCTCACAAGTTAGGCTTCATGAGCCATTGTGTATATTCTGTGTAACTCTACATCATGCAATGGGATTTAAAATTCATGTGACCCTTTTTCATTTACTATATCTTGCATTTTATTTGTAAAATCATTATTGCTTTAGTCTTTGGTAACACATGCACACACAAGCAAAAAGAAGAGTTAGAGAAATGTGAAGTAAGCATAATTGGAAGACTTTACGTAGACACCAAAAAAGTTTTAAGAATAACTCATGAATATAAAGTACCATCATAAATTGAAAGCTCTATACAAGAAGAAAGAGCCAAAGTATCTAAATTATTTGTCAAGCAGCATAGCAAAGGGCTATTTGAATACTAGTGTTAATCAATATAAAACCAAGTGGCCCCCTTGAAAAAAATCAAAATTCTAGGACAAGTATAAGGCAAAGGGCTATATTGTAAAAAGCTCTCTACAATTACACTATTTTTGTTTATCATCAATCCATTAACCCTTGTTTCAATTCCTTTTATGCTCACGTTTGACTATTCCACACTTACATAAATAAATGCATAATACAATCATCACAACATCTTCTATTCCCATGATGTCAAATCCACTTGAGTTCCACCTAAACACAAGCTACATGCAATTTAAAATCCGCTAGACATGCAATATTACAATACTAAAATGCAAATACTTAACATAACTCATTAGGGCTAGTATAAATGAGTTAAATTGATAGATGTGGAACACCTTATTAGGATGGTTGAATAAATTTTTGAGAACTTAATTTTGTAAATAAATAGGTTTAAAAGTCAAGAATGATAGCTTGACACTTAAGACCATTTTTCTAAGACTACAGTGATGACATTGACATGTGCCAACAACTCTTCCATTTCTACAACAATAGATATGATCCACATTCTAGGTCAATTTCCTATAAATGTACTTTACTATTAATACACAATAATGACCATGAAACATATAGGACAACATTCCCACCTTTAAGATTTTGGACTTTTGGAAATCTTGATGCCATTCATTTTGCTTTTTCTTGGTTTAAATCCACTAAGAAAATATCTTTACCCACCAAGGAAAACATAAATTTGACACTAACTTCACATAGCATCCTTAAATTGTGGCCTTGTTAGAAGTCTTGGACATTGGTCCCATCATAATGCAACATGTATCTAAAGTACATGTTGTTTTGTTATTTAGATAATGTACACATTCTAAGCTTTCACACTTCCATATATTTGAATATGATTATTGTTCGGTCTTTTCTTCTCCAATGTTATTTGCCTTATTCTCCATAAACTTGTTTTCTATTCGTTTCTGAATCTTGTTCTTGTGATGTAATTGAGGCACACTCTACATGGCCTTGTTGGTGATCTTTACTTCTTCTTTGAACGAACCTTGTCCTTGCTAGACTTTTAATGAATATATGAGAAAGTCTTGATCTTTCAATCAACACTAGGTCACCTTAGAAGCATTTCAATTGAAAATTACATATGTGTTATGAATTCTTTGCTCATATATATTATGCTTTTCAAACATCCTAGATGTAATAAAGCAAAATAATACCTTAGCCTATATTTAGTCTTATGTCTAGGGTTAGATATAAAAGGCTAAGTTGTAACTTGTTAGGCATTTTTTTCCAATTCTAAACATTTCTTATTTGTGGTTTCCACCTCCCACCATCCATTGAGGGGGCATATTCTGTGGCCACCATGGCATTGGGGTGGATACTGTGCCCTTCCATAGCATGAGGAGGATATCATGCTGCAGCCTCTCATTGATGATTCTCAACCATTGTATTGATTAATAACATGATTTGTGGTAGCCTAGCTATCTCGGCTATGACTTTCTTGGCATTATGTGTATTTCTTATATTTTTTAGTATTTTAGTTTGTTGTGGGAATTAGCTTCTCTACAATGGTATCAAAGCCTTGAATTTGATTCTTGGTAAGGTCATTTTCAATTCTAGATCTGGCTACCAGTACTGTCTAGGGTAGCTAACACTATATTAGGAAATTTGAAAAATCTCGTATAGTTTGGAAATTCCCAATATATTAATATTTGGTTGCATGATTAAATCTTGTCCCCTTACTTGAAAGTGGAGTCTACCCTAATTACTATATAGGTTGTCTTTCCAAGTTCCACATGGGTTAAGATTTAGCCACATGGCCAAATCTTTAACCGTTATTTGAAAGTGAGACTTGGGGGATTTCCAAAGTCTCTAATATAGTGATAATTGGGGTTTAAGATTTGGTTTACAAGACTTGGTATAGTTCAAATTGTGACTAGTTGAGGTTTCTTGCATAGTTAGTCTTTACCAATTTTAGAGCTCTTGGAGATCTAAAGAAGAAATGGCAAGTTCTAGGACATTTTAATAATTCATGTCCAAGAAGAGGATCCTTTTGGAGGTTATTGGTGTAATTTGGATTAATGGAGTTTAGAAGGGGCTTAAATATGTCTACTTTTTACTAATCAAGAGTTATCTCTCTTTCTCTCAAGCTTTCTTACAAGGTTCCATGGAGATAATTGCTTCAATCTCTCTTTTCCTTCTATTTTGAGCTTCAAGGATAACATAGGCTTCTTTCTTACCATGATTACTACCCATGGTGTACCAATTTGCTATGGAAGTAGAGCTTGAAGAGTACGTAGATAGTAGGAGGCATGAGTGTGATTTGCGTTGATTTTCAACATGCCATATCTGAAATTTCCAACAAGCCATGACACCTACAGCTTCTATTGTTCTTAAGACAAGCCCGGTACTCTCCAATAAATAAAGAGCTCTTGATTGTTATATTCAAGCTTCTTCTCTTCTCTTGAGTCTTTGAAGTTTTATGGAAACCCTAACCATGGCAGATTCAGGATAGCAAGGAATTCTTAACGACTTCTTAGATATTTGAGTGGATTTTGATACTCTTTGGCTTCACAAAGGAGAAGACAAGCATCTACATTAATCATTGACCTAACATTGGAGCTTCTTGGCACAATTTTAAGAGATTTCTTCATTGCAATTTGGGGGAAAATAAGACAACTATAAAATTCTTCAAATTTTTGGTCAAATGAGGCTCAAACTATGGGGCTTATGAAGTATACAACTCAAGGAAGGTGGGAATAAAGCCACACCACCAAGAGTTGCCCAACATTGAGGCGTATAATCAAGATTGATGGCATTTTCACTCTCTTGGACACTTGAATATATGGTATCTTCATAAATTCTTGGTCTCTGTCAAGAATTTGTATTTCTTCATTGCTCAAAGGTTATTCTCCAATGGTGATGTACTAAAGACCTTTACTCAAGCATGGAGCTCTCATAATTTGAAAGCAACCCTCCCACAAATAGAAATAACCAAAAAATTGAAGACAAAGCACACAAAATTATTGTGTATGGCTATGCCATTGATCTCAAAACTGAAAAGAAACCATAAAACTCTCTCTTAATAATGAACAAATTTGTCATCTTCATCATCTTCATCCATAGCTTCAACCATTATGCACAAAAGAAAGGGCAAAAGGAAAAAGAGAAATTTCTACACAAAAGACAGAGGAGAGAGGAATTTTGACACCACCCAAAAGGAGAATGTGTTTATCTTGGAAGAAAGGAGAGAAAGAGGCACATAATCAGCTGTGCACTCCACCCCACCTTTTCCCCAAAAGACACACAACCCCTCATATTTTTATTATTTCTTTGATTTTTTTGGATACATTTGTATTTGCAAGGCTTTAGCCTTTACATCTTAGTTCTTCTAGCTCTTTAGAAATGCATGCACTTACACTTTTATGCATACTATTTATTTATCATGGATGTGGATTTGGCCCCCTTATGTGTAAGGGTGTATTTTAGTGCTTTTGCAACAATGTAAATGTTATCCCCTTTACAAAAGATGAAATTATGATATATGCATGGATGTTTTTGTGCCTTGTTTTATGCTTCTTTTGGTGTCATCATTTCCTTCCACACTGAAACATCAAGCATTCTCGCGAACCTTGTCAAAGAAGACCCACTGCCTAACATAAAACACTTTCAAAATTGTTATTAATACAACTTTGATCACGAGGCCTAGCCATGGTAGGTATAGGGACTCCAAATCCATGACCACCAGAGTAAGGGAACCCTTGCCTCAATCACACTCCCACACTAAAAAACTTGTATAGTCTTCAAAGGATGGGGTTCAATCTTCCACAAGGGATCACAAGAATAACTTCTCCATTCCAATAGGGAAAATAAGGATGACTTTCTTCATCATGTAGCTTAAAGGACACGTGAAGGAATTGGGTTTGATTATAGATACAACATGATGTATCTCTTTCTATCATTATACCTTCATCAAGGTTGTTTTGATGTTAGTGATGTAATGTCAAAGTTTATGAAACATTAAGGTATGTGTTTAAGTTTTTTTTCTAAAATGGGTTTTAAGGATATGTTTCTTTTGCATGATCTTCATTTTTCTCATCTTTAAAAATCATTTTTTCGTTAATATTCATTTTTTTTCAATGTTCACTATATTAAAGAAATGTTATTTTAACTTTTTTTTTCAAAAAAAATATTTGTCATGTGTGATGTCTATTGCCACATGAGATGAGGTAAAGGGAGGGGAATGGGATTGGTAGAAGAGGATGATATTAGGGTGACAAGCATAGAGGGAAGGAGGCATAATAAAGGGGCAAAGGATGGAGGAATGAAGCGTGGGAATAATGCTTTTACCTTTAAATATTAAAATTTCTATGATGTTTTGTTTAAATGGTTAAACTTAAGTTGTTTTTAGGGCTTATCCATTCTCATTGAGGGGAAGATGGAAGGGGTGGACTGACAATGAGATTTGGAGAGGGGAGGAAGATGCCATGGAGAAAGAGATGGGGGTGCAAAAATAAATTGGAGTAGGGATGAAAGGGAAGGAAGTAGGAGGGGCTATGGAGGGGATTTGAGAGGAGACTTTTGAAGAGGAGAGGGCAAGAAACACCCTATTGTGGTATGCCCTAATCCTGTGGTTCAAAGGGCACTTTGGATCCATCTTCTCCTATATGTTCACTTGCTCATTTCCTTTTCTCGTTGTTCTTTTCAGCAATCCTAGCCTCTGCCTATGCCTTGTGCCCTCTCCCTCTCTCTTTCTGTTTTTATGTCTCTGTGTTGTCTGTGCACAAGTGAACCCTAATCCACCGACCCGCTCACCCTCACTCCCTCTCTTCTTCTTCTTCTTCTTCTTCTTCTTCTTCTAGCACCATGTGGAGGATGAACAAAAGCACGTAGTCGCATCAAGAAACCTCAAAATACCCTTCCTTCTTCTTTTTACTCATTGATTTCTTGGATATGCTACTTGCATTTGAATGGCAACCATATAGTGTTTGGATGCATTAATATGAAGGTGAGGAGGCCTTGTTGATGCCCTTGTTGGGAAAGGGTAGAACTGGAGGTGGAACTAGGCAAGCCTCACATCTTGCTCGGCCGCCAGTCTAGCACCCATTTCATGGTGGATCTGTTGCTAGTGCTTCTTCTTCCTTCATTGTTTGTGTGTCCACATTTTTCCTTGTGGAGGTAATAGAAAGGGACATGGTAGGTTGATATTAGATTTGGAGAGGAGATACAATACAGTGCAAGAAAATGGGTGTTCTTCATGGTGAGGAGTCACCAAATTTTTGGGGTTGCATAGTGAGGTTGGAAAAATAGGGTAAGGTGCTTGATGGTGCGCAGGGTATCTAAAAGGTAGAAAAGGCATCCTTATAGGCAGTGTGAGGGAGACTACCATTGACACGAAAGAGACAGGTGGAGGAGCACGCTGTTTCAAGAAACTATCAACTATAGGAAGGTTTCCCAAAATGCATCTTTTGATCAGTTATCCATTTGGTGCAACTCTCTTCGATGACATGACCTCATTCTCCTTCTCTTGGTGCCTTCGATTACAACTTGTAGGCAACCTGCAATTGCCCATTCTCCCTCTTCTTCTTTTGCAAGGCCAAACAACACTAGCACATAGTTGCTCTCATCTTCCATGGCAAAGGGAAAGGGGGTGGAAGTAGATGAATCATGTATAATTAGGAGCAAAACCCTATACTACTACCATAGATTCTCTTTCTCTTGTCTTGTCTTCTTCTTCTTCTTCTTCTTTTTCACAATAAATTTACATCCTCCTCTTGCTTCTTCTTCTTTATCTTCACAAAAATTTTGTCTTCTTCTTCTTCCTGTGTTATCCATATCCTCTCAGCAAGAACCTCCCTTCTTCTTCTTCATCTTCACAAAAATTCTTCTGCTTTTGGCCTTATGCATCCTCCTCATCTAATCGATAGATGATGGCTTCCAGGTATCTGTGTGGATGTTGAAGGTCAAGGCTTCGAAGCAGTACATGATTTGCTCTATCAATAATGCAACTTTGAAGATTTGACTGATGGCCTCTCTCTCTCTCTCTCTCTCTGTGCATTCACACTCCCCTTGCTCTGAGGGTCCCAACTTGCTCTTGTAAAGCCTCACCCCACCTTTCATCCGCTTTGGCTCACCATAACCACAACCCATCGATAGTTTGGCCACATCCAACTATAGGCTCTTATTCTACAATTAACGGATTCCTTCCAGCTATTAATTCTATATAGATTCCTTTCATCTATTAACGGATTCCTTCCATCTACAAAGCACACAAAATCTATGTGTATGGTTCTGCCATCGATCTCAAAACTGAAAAGAAACCATAAATCTCTCTCTTAATAATGAACAAATTCGTCATCTTCATCTTCATCAATAGCTTCAACCATTATGCACAAAAGAAAGAGCAAAAGGAAAAAGAGGAATTTATACACAAAAGATAGAGGAGAGAGGAATTTTGGCACCACCCAAAAGGAGAATGTGTGTATCTTGGAAGAAAGGAGAGAAAGAGCCCCACCTTTTTCCCAAAAGATACACAACCCTTCATATTTTTATTATTTCTTTGATTTTTTTGGCTATATTTGTATTCGTATGGCTTTAGCCTTTACATCTTAGTTCTTCTAGCTCTTTGGAAATGCATGCACTTATACTTTTATGCATACTATTTATTTATCATGGATGTGGATGTGGCCCCCTTATGTGTAAGGGTGTATTTTAGTGCTTTTGCAACAATGTAAATGTTATCCCCTTTATAAAAGATAAAATTATGATATATGCATGGACATTTTTGTGCCTTGTTTTTATGCTTCTTTTGGTGTCATCATAATCCATTGGAGCATTCTTCATTGTGTTACAAGTCATGGCAAAGATTATGGGACCAATTTTTTCTTGAAGCTGAACCTATGGTACTCAGTCTTGATTAGTTTGGAAATGGGTTATATGGAGGATTGATCGATTAAAGCCCATCCATTACTTTTCATCCATAACAAGAGATATTCCTATCATTTAATCCTTTTAATCTCTCTTGTTATCCTATTGTCTCTTGTTGAGAAAGGGAGACTAGGAGTAATCGATCATCAAACTTGATAGTGAAGAGCATATAGAGCCTAGCATAGGGTTGATTGGGATTATTTCATATTTTACTATCTTGTCCACTCATGATTAATGTCAAAATTATTGCAAAAAATTGATTCATTGCCTACATTTTGTACCTAACATGGAATTTGATTTATTGGTTGATCATTGATGATACATGACTGAAAATATTAGTAAAAATGGTAAGCGGGATCCATCTAATACACTAAGTCACTGTAAAGGATAATACCCTATCCTTAGCTCATTCCAATTCAGTCAATTCCTATCTTCCACTTGCATTTCATTAAAGGATTCAAATAAATTTTTTCATTCAATGCATAACATCACTATTTTTAAAGCCAAGTAGCATGTACTTGCCAAGTTCATTCCCACAAAGACATGCGAGTTAGGAAGATAATAGAGAGGTGACCCTCCCTTCCTGATTATGACCTTGAAAGGGTGCACAACAAGGCTTGAGGAGGGACTTGGCACACCCCTCATGTTTTGGAGCCTATGCAAATTTTAATTTTAGGTGCAAGTACATCCTCTTTGGCAGTGATTGACAGTATTATAGCAATATTTCAGCTCATTTAGAGAGTCACATGTTGTTGCAATTTCATTAGAATAAACAATGAAAGAGGTGCAAGGTATTTCTTGCTCTCTTGATACCTACAGGTTGCTACATGTCTCACAGGCTTTCATAGTAGGTATCCACTATTTTATAGGTCTACCTTGACCCCCACAAGTGCCCAATAACCCTTTTCAAGTCCCTACAGATGTTTGTAGGTTTTGTTGTTACACAGGGAACTCCTATAGGCCTAAAAAGGTCATCTATAGGTAGTAGATAGGATGTAGGAAAACTCTATATAGCAATAAACATCTTATTACAAAGATTTCTATATTGATCCATAGTTTGAGCTTGACACCTTAACATGTAGAGGAGATACTAAGCTCCATTTTGAATCAAAAATCTCATTGATCTGATATTGGGAGCTCAAGATATTTTAGTTTTACTGATAGTGGATACAATTGGACAACACCTGGATAACATAAGAGGGTAACATTGTTTATCATTATTTCATCTAAATTTTTCATTCCAAGTTGAAACCTCTTTAAAGCTATATATCTTCACCTCATAAGCTTCCTATTGAGTTATAGAGCACTTGGATTGGAGTTATTTTTGGGGAGAAACAAAGGATTGACTTTGACAAGAAGTCTACTATTACAACACTTTTCTTTGAATGGCCATGAACAAGAAGAAGAACCCTATTTTAGAAGCAATGAATAATGATGTTAGAGAGTTTCATGATGGTCAAAATTACACTAATGTGACTCAAAATCATGAGCAAGGAGATGAAGGCATTGGTGTAGGAGTTGCCTACAGTATGCATCAAAGGATCAAATATACTCATGAGCCACATGTAGTCATCGATGACTACTTGTTATTATCCAAAGAGTTGGGCCACATGAATGAATGGATTTCTAAGGGCTTGAAGAAATTGAATGAAGGACTGACACAAATGAATGAAGGGGTGATGCAAGGAGTAGCATAAATAAATAAGAGCATTACTGAATTGTAGCAAATCAATAAATCTGCATTTGAAGAGCTTATTTTAGCTATAAGAAACATGGACAACAAATCACAAAGAGAATCCCAACCTGTTGGTGAACCTCATAGGGTATCTCATGATGCCAATCCATCCCATCTTAATAAGGAAAGTACACAGTGTGTTATGCCTACCTTTGAAAGAGGTCTATCATCAAAAGTGAGGGGTAACTTCTTTTCATCACAAGCTCATGGCAATCATACTTCAAGACCTCACTTCAGCAACCCTAAAGATGATCATAGACATGCAAATAAACAAGATGATATTAGATTGAATGAAGATTATCATGGATATGACCCCTTTTATAAATCTTTCTACCATTAGCCCACTAGTGTACCTAAAGAAAATGCAGTCAATAATCAAGTTCATGTTGATGGAAGGAATGATGGAAGAAGATAAGCCCAAGATCATTCAAGTAAGGAGCACATCTCAAATGGTTAGCACCCATCACTTGGTTTTGGACAACCCTTTCTTAGGCAACATTCTTGGAATAAGGATTCATGGAGACAACACTTTTATGGATAGTCAAATAGTAATTTGCAACCATCTTACAATGAGAAGGAGTACAAAGTAAATATCAATATCACCAACTTCAAGGGGAAAAATTCTTCACCTTCGGAATGGGAGGAGTGAAAAAACAAACTTGAGATGTATTTCACTCTCTATCCTCAAAATGATGAATCAAAAATGTATTTTTCAACTCTTCACATTGAAGGCTATGCTCACACTTGGTGGCAATATATGTGCAAGGTTGGCCAACATTTTTTCACATGGGAAAAGCTCAAACAAGCCATGCTTGATATTTTTGTTTCCCCTTTGGAAAAGAAAAGACTTTAAAGAAAATGGTATGCATGGACCTAAAGAGAGATATGCGTTAGAGATTATTCAAATACCTATTTCAATCTCTCTACGGATGTTGAGGGCATTTTAGATTTTACAAAGCTGAACAAGTATATCTTTGCCTTGACCCCACCTTGTCACATCAGAGGTGGGAGCTCAACAACCAAAAACTTTGTATGAAGCAATTTGGCTAAAAGATATTCTTAGAAATACAAGAGACATGTATGGAATTTTCAGCAAATAATTTTGGGGAGTAATTCTCCAATTAATCTACAAGTTATGGACAAGTTTTCAAGTAATTGAGAGAGGGTTTGAAGCAAGAAAACAAGGGTTTCAACAGTCATAATATTAATTATAGCAAAGTGCCAAATTTTCATACTATTTATGCTTTAAAATAAGGTGGGAATTATGCTTCAAAATAGGGACAAAATTTTAGAAATATGGCTAACAAAAAAAGAAAAATTTCAAGGACTGAAAGTGCTCTAAAACTCACCCAAAATAGTTCCAACAACAACTTTCTTCCTCATGAACAAGCTTAAGGGAATGCATGCCAAAGGATTGTGCTTTAAATGAGTGGTTCCAAGTTCACAAGTTAAAGTACAAGGCCAAAAAATCCAAAATCAACATGGTGATCACTCAAGATGTGGAAGTGGAAGAAGAGGAGAAACAAGAGGTCAATTTACAATATGTTGATACTTATTTGATGGTGGAAGAAATGCATGAAGAAGAGGGTATCACTGATGAGGAATTTTATGATCCTATGGATGAGTTTTCATTTGATCTGGGTGGCACTAATGATTCTCATTCTTCCTTATGTGCTATTTCACATGATGCATGGATGGACTGCAAAGGAAAAAATACACTTAGACTCAAAGGTATCATTAATGACAAGGTTACACATATTATTGTGAGTACGACACCACTCATAGCTTCATCAATACCAAATCCTTGAGCGGGTTGAAGTTACTGATCATTGATATGGAATCATCCTTACATGTACAAGTTGCAAAGGGTACCTGTTAGTTTAGTAAAGAAGTGTGTCCATGTACTTCTATTGAATTGTCACCTACTTGCACAATACAAGTGGATTTGATTACTTTGGATATTGGGCCAATTGATGTTGTTATAAGTTGTAATTGGTTGAAAACTCTTGGCAAATTTACTTTGGATTTGGAACAAATGCAAATTGAATTTAATTGGCAAGGAGGGCAGCACATAGAATTGAAGGGCATTGACCATAAACACATAGAGCTCATCTACATGAAGAAATTGTAGAAGGAAATCAATACCAAGTCATGCATCTTCACTCTTTTTCTTGAAAAAGTAGATAAAGGTCAGCCTACCAAATCATCCATTTTATGCTATCACAAACTCAAATTGTTAGTAAGCCATACATACCAGAAGCATATACATTGGTGATAAACTACTCATAAAGGTAAGTACTGATGGCCAAATCTTATAGAATCAAATTAGTCCATAAGCAGAGGTAACTACATCCAATAGCATACAAGAGAGTATATACATGAAAACCAAGAGTCCCATTGTCTCAAAGAACTAAGATATACCAAATAAGTACAAGTGTCTCCCACTAGAAGCAAATCCATAGTATAAAGTGAGAAAAGAAAGCTCAAGACATATACATCAAAGCATTCGGGAAGCCTAAACATATCATAAACATATCCAAGAGTACAAGTGTCAAACGAAGCTTCAATATCTGTAAAAGTGAGTAAGCATAAAAGCTCAAAGTAATTGACTAAAGTCCACTGACCAAAGTCCAAGTATATCAAATGTAGCCCAAATACAAGTGCAAAATCATGTCATAACCATACCTAGGCTCATATATCAATGTTAGACATCACTGTAGACATGTAGCATACCCAAAATATCATGTAAACATAATAGACATTCAAAGCATGAAGCTCACTATTGTATGCTTGCTATTCAAATTGTTATAATAGCAATAAACCTTTGTAATACTAAGATAATCAAGCTCTAAAGATTCCAAATAGCATTCCAAAAGCATAATCATACCATCTAGGCACCAAAATAGCATCCCCAAAGTATCAAACATGTATGAACACTATATTATGACATTTGGGTATTTCCATGCACTTTGGGAATCTCCAGTACCTTTATTATTTGACCACATGGTCAAATCTTGTTGCCTTACTTAAATGTGGAGTCCACCCTAAATAATATATAACCTACCTTTCCAAATCCACTTTCAAATATGGATCAAGATTTAGCCACATGATCAAATATTCATCTCTTATTTGAAATTGGAACTTGGAAAATTCCCAAATTCTCTAATATAGTGTTCATGATGAAATTTACTATTTTTTGTCCAAACCAAACTTGTCTTGTTCTATGTAAAATAAAGAATAGAAAAATACAAATAATCAACTTTATGAGTACCGAAATCTATAGCTCTCACCGCACTCTTCATTTCTAGCTATAGAATGTCCAAATATGATACTGTATACAAAAGTTATGGCCAAAATACGATAGTGATGTCAAGCTACCATAGTTGTCCACGGCTTCTACAGCATGATCTATATCTACTCAAAATAGATAGAATGGCTACTCCTCAACTCAATAAGTACTTAAAAAGGCTCAACTAAGCCACGAGAAGCTCCTCGACAAGCTAGAAGCAAGCTAGAATAGGCTATGAGAAGGGAAGACTCAATGCATGCCTCAGGAGGAAGAGACAATGGCTACCATGAAACCTTGAGTTGAAGTTTTAAATCTAGCCTAAAGCAAAGGATAAAGAAGCTTCTCGAATGATTTGGTTCTAATACCAATTAAAAGGTAGAGCCCTATTGGAAGCATCCAAGCAGAAGCAAGAGCAAAGAAAAAGCTATGGTAGATGGAGCAAGAGTACAAGAGAGGGAGATACCTTATGTGGGAACTCCACCAATCACAATGTATATCCATCCTTCCCTTATTTAATAGTCACTGAAAGAATAAATAATAAAGTAATAGTGATGGGTGCTCGCTGTTGAGATATCGAGCTCCACTCGTGATACGCCAGGGTGACTGTTGTGTATTTATGTCACCGACTTGTCAGTTGTTGCAGACGCGGTTGGTACACCGCCCATGAATAATAGCTACATGATAGCTATCCTTATCTACTCTAGTTCGTGGCTCAATTAGTATGCCACCTTAGTTAGTTGAGTTTGGTTTGAGACCCATATATAGGGTTCTTCTATTTCTTTGTATGAGAGTTCTTTTGGCTTACACAACTAAGAAGAGGAAAACTGTTTTCAGCCTCCACCCTTGTGTATATTCCCCCATTTTGCAAGCAAGAAAGCTACAAGTGAGAGATGAGATTCGCTTACAAGCCTTGTTATGTAAGAATTAGGGAAGAAGCGGATGAAAATGCTTCATGATCTTCAAGCTAAGAAGTATAAATTTGGTAAGGGTCAATTGGTCTTATATTATGATTCCCATCGTGAGCTCTTCCTAGGCAAGTTGGAACCCAAATGGGATGGTCCTTATACGATTGTTTGTATAAGAAAGAATGGCTCTACAACGCTTTTAGCAAATCTGCAAGGGGGTAGAGTTCAAAACTAAGTAAATTTCAATAATTTGAAGCCCTATTATATATAAAGGCTGAAGTCGGACTTGGTGCCTTTGCAGGTCCTTCAGGATTCAACTTAAACTTGTAAAGGGTACAAAGACTATTAGATGGGGAAAGTCATTCCTTAGAGTAGCATTATCACCAAGGCAAAGTGATTTGGTATAGTAAGGCTTATTACATTACTGAGTGGCAAGATGACTCTTTCATGTGGGATATTTGAGTTTATTGCCACCATTGTCATAGGGTTCTTACTAGTTTCCCTATCGAGTTTAGTGAAGAAGGGCTTGTACATGTCTTGCACCCTCTCTCTCAATTAGACTTTGACTATTACTAGCATCCCTATTGAGTTCAATGAAGTACGAGTAGGTTGATTGCCATGGCATTACATCAATGAAGCCTTGGTTTACACATTATATTTTGATGGAGCTTCTCAAGGACCTGCTAAGTATGTGAGCGGGTTGTTATTAAAGATCCCCATCATCGAGTGGTTTTAAAAATGGGAGTGTATTTAGGCATTGCTTTTACGAATAATATGGAAGAATACAAGATCTTGCTTTATGGAGTTGAATCTAGCCAGACATGGTGGCATTCGCTAGTTATTGGTAAAAGGCGACTCACAGTTAGTGATTAACCACTTGAATGGGACCTATAGTGTGAGAGATCCCATTCTAAAGATGCATCATCCTAAAACCTTGGATGCCCTTGAGATCTTTGAGATAGTGACTTGCCAACTGATTCCTCGATAGTGGAATCAATTTTTGCAGACTCCCTGGCGGCCAACTATACCTTTGTTAAAGATGCCTTTCTTAACTGCAGTTCTGAGGGTCTTTCACAATTGCATCCTGATGTTAGTCCAAGGATAATGTGGGGGGAGGGGGATTGCTTGTTGCAGAAAGTCCTTCTTTTTCTGCCGATTAGTATGGGTTATGAGCTAGGTAGTGATTGACAGTTTTCCTATTCTGTCATGGATGCATTGGGTCATTCACTAGCATATTCATCACACCCCTTGCTATTTATGCAAGGGGTTAGCTAATAATTTTATGTATTTAGTGTAGGACCTGAATGGCTATTCCCTTGGTCTAGTTTGGTGCTTCATACTACAAGGATATAGGGACATATCGATGGGAAATTGTGATGCATATTAATGGCGTTGCTATTTGTGTCATGATGTAAATAGCAATGCAAATAGCAACGGTACTTAGAGAAAAAAAAGGCGGACCCGAACATGGTATTTTGCCACAAAGAGTGAAAGAGAGCGAAAGAGATTGTGCCTTTGGGAGGGAGAGGGAGAGGAAGAGAGAAAGAGAGAGAAGGAGAGCTTCTCACCACTGTCGCTGCTGCCGTTGTTTGCGAAGAAGAGGAGGAAGTGCACGAAGGAATAAGAGGGGCCTTCACAAAGAGGAGACGAAGAATCTATCCTCAGGCCTTTGCGATGAGTGCATTACCCCCTCTTGGTTTGTTCTTGTTCTTTCTTCTTTTCTTTTGTTTGTTTTTGTTGAGAATGAGATGCATTGAGGGTGAAAGAGAGGAAATGAGAGGGGGAACATAAGAAAGAAAAAGGAAGAGAGCACGAGAGAGAGAGAGAGAGAGAGAGAGAGAGAGAGAGAGAGAGAGAGAGAGAGAGAGAGAGAGAGAGAGAGAGAGAGAGAGAGAGAGAGAGAGAGAGAGAGAGAGAGAGAATAAACATGAAAGATAACAAAGAATGTAAGAAAGAGAGAGAGGGAGGGAGGGAGAGAGGAGAATGAGTGAGAAAACATGAGGGGTGGAGAGAAACAAAAAGAGGGTTTGTCGCCAAAGAGGAGATGAACAATCCATCCTCCTCTTGGTTTGTTCTTGTTTTTTCATCTTTTTTATTTTTTATAAAAATAATGAGGTGCATTGAGGGAGAAAGAGAGGCAATGAGAGAGGGAGAAGAATAAAGGAAAAGAAAGAGAGAATGAGAGAGAGAGAGAGGTTTGTATAGTTTAGGGATATAGATTTATAGATTTATCTATTAGCTAGTTAGTTTAGTTAGATACTTTGCTTTAAATTGTTTAGATTATTGATCAATGATTTTGAGAGAGAGAGAGAGAGAGAGAGAGAGAGAGAGAGAGAGAGAGAGAGAGAGAGAGAGAGAGAGAGAGAGAGAGAGGTTTGTATTTTTCAAATTTTTATCTATTTAAATAATTAATTATTAAGTTAGTAGGTTTTTTTACAATTAGTAAGTTTAGATTTATAGATTTCTAGCTGATTTAAAGAGAGAGAGGGAGGGAGGGAGAAAGGAGAATGAGTGAGAAAACACGAGGGGTGGGAGAGAAACAAAGAGAGAGAGAGAGAAAGAGAGAGAAAGGGAGGGAGAGAGGAGAATGAGTGAGAAAACACAACGGGGTGATAGATTTATAGATTTATCTATTAGTTAGTTAGTTTAGTTAGATAATTTGTTTTAAATTATTTAGATTATTGATCAATGATTTTGAGAGAGAGAGAGAGAGAGAGAGAGAGAGAGAGAGAGAGGTTTGTATTGTTTAAATTGTTATCTAGTTAAATAATTGATTAGTAAGTTAGTAGGTTTGTTTACAATTAGTAAGTTTAGATTTATAGATTTCTAGCTGATTTAAAGAGAGAGAGGGAGGGAGGGAGAAAGGAGAATGAGTGAGAAAACACGAGGGGTGGGAGAGAAACAAAGAGAGGGTTTGTCGCGAAGAGGAGAAGAACAATCCATCCTTCTCTTGGTTTGTTCTTGTTCTTTTTTCATGTTTTTTTGTTTGTTTTTCTTGAGAATGAGGTGCATTGAGGGAGAAAGAGAGGAAATGAGAGAGGAGGAAGAAGAAAGGAAAATGAAGAGAGAACAAGAGAGAGAGAATAAACATGAAAGATAACAAAGAAATGACGAAAGAGAGAGAGAGAGAGGAGAATGAGTGAGAAAACATTAGGGGGTGGAGAGAAACAAAGCCAAGGGCAACATAGAGAGAGAGAGAGAGAGAGAGAGAGAGAGAGAGAGAGAGAGAGAGAGAGAGAGAGAGAGAGAGAGAGAGAGAGAGAGAGAGAGAGAGAGAGAGAGAGAGAGAAGGGGAAGAGAACATAAAATGAAGAGCGCAAAGAAAGGTGTAAAGAAAGGGGGAGAAAACCAAGACTTTAGTTGACGTTAATTTTGTTGAGTTGCAAGAGAAGAAATCCCTTCTCAAACAAATTAAGAAAGAAAAGAAGAATGAGAACAAAAACCAATTGTTTGTCATAACATAGACAAAATGGAAAATATAATAGTTGTGATGTTAAAATTGCGAGGCGTATCTTAATCAGCGTGTCCCATGTCCTTGCTCTCAATGCAAGTTGGCAATCAGAGACGAAAGCATTGCTTGTCTATAGAACACGTACAACGCTTCGGCGAGTTTCAATCGGAGATCATTGATCAAGAGATCTCAGACTTTGAGAAAACGGTAAGAAAAATGTGTATCAATCATGCCTTGTATTATTTTTACAAACTAATTGCATATCATATACAAAAACATTAGATGTGGTCATAATATCTATGCAAGGAGGTGACATTGTCAAGCGTTTTTGTGAAAACTGAAAACCCCTGTTCAAATTGTAGTTAGGTTTGATTTCTGCTAGCTTAGTTGTTTGCGTAACAATTGTTTTGTTGTTTCTAATTGAATTTATTGTGTTTGACTAGCTTAGGATTTGCTTTTGTCATTTTGTTTGATTTGTTGAGTGTGAAACTTGATAGCCTTGGTCGAGCTTGGTATTTTTTTGGACAGGATGAAGTTAGGTATGCTATTAGCTACAGAAACATTGCGGAGCTAGGTATGAAGTTAGGTTTGCTATTAGCTATAGAAACATTGCGGAGCTAGGTATGTATTCTTGATTTGTTGAGTGTGAAACTTGATAGCCTTGGTCGAGCTTGGTATTTTTTTGGACAGGATGAAGTTAGGTTTGCTATTAGCTACAGCAACATTGCGGAGCTAGGTATGTATTCTTGCACATCACGGGGATAATGGGTTTGCGAGCACTTCACATTGCACTTGTTGATGCACTACACTCGGGGGGTTGTCTCCTGTTCTTGTAAAATATTTCCATGCCATGGGTTGGGATGAAGCACGTTTTGCACCATCATTGAGCACTAGCACAGCATGAGGTCTGCTGCAGCTATATGCAGCAAATTTTAGATGCACGTGCACATGAGAGAGCACCTGTCAGTGAGCATGCACATTTCTTGCACGCACTATTTGGGATTTTCATCATCAAGTTAGGAACCTCTGGTTGAGAGTGTAAGGTGGTTGGGTGAGTTAGAGGGTCGTGAAGGACGCCACCAATTGTGAGATGGGTTGTTCATATCTGGTCAACATCTTGAGGACCATCATTTTCTAGAGTGATTGTGAGAATTGGATGGGAGGAGCGGAGTACGTTATATTTTCTTGCTGAGAGTTGAGAGGTGAGGATAAGGATTTAATTAACAAGGAATTTTGTTTGCATTTTGCATTATGCACGATCACATGTAGATAAGCTAGGCACAATTCTTCCAGTGCACTCATATTTTTTGTGTGAGCATTGTTTGAATGGTAGCATGTCATGGATTCGATCAATTGCATGTTTTCTCAAATCATGTATGGTTGTGCATGGAGTTCTCTTCCATAGCATATTTCTACTAGGGCACATTGCATGAAACACACGTTCATAAGAAGAGAACGATCATCTTGAAGACTCCAAGGGTTTGTACGCCATGTTGGAGTTTATGAGAAAATATAGGGAAGAAACATAAATGAAATTTCAAATTCAATCAAGGCTCAGAAAGGTGGTGAGGTGTGAATGCCCTATCATGTTTGGTGGTTCCATGCTTGATGAAGGTGGTAGCTTTCTGAAGGACTTGATGATGAAATAAGGGCATGATCTTCGCAAATTGCAAGCAGGACGGCGTTATATGGCATGACAACATATATTTGAGAGTTGGTGGTATTCTGGACGGTTGAAAATGCAGGCATTGCAAGGTAAGGACGAAATTTAAAACGCAGTCCTTTGAGGAGCTGGAAGCGCTATGGTATATGGGCAGATGGCGTACTTGATGCAATAGGGACATCGTTCTGACACGCGAGAAATGTCAAGCATAATCAACACAATGAGATGCTCATGAAAGGCGATAGGTTCAAAATGCGATAATAACGACCAATATAAGTCATGTAATGGCATTTTCGCAGGCAAAATGGTTGCACAAGAAACATATGTGATGACATAATCATAGGGAGGATGGCAATTGAGTTTGACCCCGCATGATAGTGTAAATGGTGGACGGTCCATTGCAGCAGAGAGGGCGGAAGGAAGTAATGGCAATGATGGGTGACATAATTGTGGGGAAAATTGGCATAATCTGAAGCAAGGTGGTGACATTTTGATTACAGCAAAAACAATGCCAAACATAGCACCGTGAAGAAAGCTTAATGTTAAGCTTATGATTTTCATACGTAAGGATCTAGAAAAGCTTTAGAGTCATCAAGATTTTTAAGGCTTTTTGAGTTTCCTCAAAGCGTAGAAGGAAGAGAAAGCTAAACGTATCAAAGCCTTAGCTTTTCATAGAAAGACAAAAGCCTAAAAACACAACGTATGTATCTCTTGTGAAACTATATAAGGGGAGAACTAGAAGGCTTAAGGGCCTTCCCCTTTGGAGTCTTCTTGCCATCTTGTGAGAGATGTGAGAGGAGGGTCGCAAGCGAGAGGATACTCTTGGACATGCTAATTTCAAAGTTGAAGAATCTAGACTTTGTGGTGTTGAGCGTCGGCTTAAGGTTGTTAAGGTACGAGAATATATTTTACTTGGTTTGTTGTCGATTGTTTGGTATTTTTCATTGTGTGGTTGTTGTCAAGATTGTGGGAGAGAAGGAAGGAGTCTCACTTGTAGCTTTCCTGCTTGCACAATGGGGGAATACACACAAAGATGGAGGCTGGAAACAGTTTTCCTCTTCTTAGTTGTGTAAGCCAAAAAGAACTCTCATACATAGAAATAGAAGAACCCTATATATGGGTTTCAAACCAAACTCAACTGAATAAGCTGGCATACTAACTGAGCCACGAACTAGAGTAGATAAGGATAGCTATCATCTAGCTATTATTCATGGGCAGTGTACCAACTGCATCTGCAACTAACAAGTTGGTGACATAAATACACAACGGTCACCCTGGCATATCACGAGTGGAGCTCGATATCTCAACACTCCCCCTCGAGCTCAATCCCAATTCCTGCACACCAAGCAGGTCTCTGAACTTGCGCAGCTTCTCTGCGCCCAATGCCTTCATGAATATGTCAGCTACCTGATCCTCTGTGCTGACATAAACTAGATCAATAAGACCTAGTAAAACCCTCTCCCGCACATAGTGATAATGCACCTCAATGTGCTTTGTTCTAGCATGATAGACTCGGTTATTTGCCAAGTGTATACTACTCATGTTCTCACAATAAATGACAACTGGCCCATCTGTAGACTGATGCATATCATAAAGTAGCTTATGCAACCAAGCTACTGTGCATACCCCTTGACTACTAATCTTGCCTTGTATCTATTCACAGAACCATTTGCATTGTGCTTCACCTTATAAACCCACTTACATCTAATTGCATTCTTACCTTTAGGCAAAGGTACCAATTCCCATGTAGCATTTGCTTCCAAGGTATCCATTTCTTCATCCATGGCTTTCTCCCATTTTTCTTTTCCCATGGCTTGCTCAAAAGAAGTGGGTTCTGGTTCATGTATCACTTTGACCATATAGGCATAGTGAATGACTGTAAATCCATCATATTTCATCCTATCCACAGGATACCTAGCTCTGGTAGACCTGTGCAAAGTAGGTTCACTCCCAGGTGCTCTCAAAACATCCGTGGTCCTCCTTACTCCAAGTGTAATAATAGAAGGAATACCCAACTCATCATCAATGCTCTATTCTGAGCCACTCGATTCACCATCCACATAAGAGTGACCTGCATTCACATCAAACATGGGCTGATCTACCTTCTCTTTTCCTTTTCGTGATACCTGAATACCACTATCTGCATTTCTTTGAGAAGATTATCCTGATCTCAATCTGCCTGTCCATGGCGAAGAATGTGAACCACTGCTAGAGGACGTTCCAGGTCCACTAATGTTTTGTGACTGCTGCTGTGAATTCTGTGCAACATTACTGTTTTGTGCATCTACATCATCAATCACATTTACTGGTTCATACCAGCTACTCATCTCATAAAAAACATCTCTGCTCACTGTAAACTTACGAGTAGAAGGGTTATAGCATCTATACCCTTTTTGCTGCAGAGAGTAACCAATAAAGATGCACCTCTCAGCTTTTGGATCCAACTTGGATCTCAACTCATCTGGCACATGTACATAGGCAATGCAACCAAAAATTTTCAAATGCGAAATATCTGGTTTCCTACCAGTATACCTCTCCTCTGGAGTCATCCCATGTATTGCTGCAGTGGGAGTCCTGTTCATTATGTAGACTGCTGTAGCAACTGCTTCAGCCCAGTAAAAATCTGGCAAGTCTTTTTCCTTGAGCATGGCATGAAATACCTCTCCAATATGCCTGTTTTTCCTTTCTGCAATTCCAATTAGTTGTGGGGTATGACTGCATGAATATTGCGGCTTTATGCCATGCTCCTGCAAGAACCTTGCAAACTCATTTGAGAGGTATTCTCCCCCTCCATCTGACCTTAGGCATTTTATTTGCAGGCTTGTTTCTTTTTCAACCATAGCTTTAAGAGTTTTGAAATGCCCAAAAACTTCACTTTTCTTTTTCATAAAATACACCCAAACTTTTCTGCTATAGTCATCAATAAAAGTGACAAAATAATGACAGCCTCCAAGAGATGCAGCTTTACTAGTCCACACATCAGAGTGGATTAATTCCAATGGATTCTTACTCTCTTGAACATGTCTAGAAAATGGTTTCCTTGCCTGTTTTCCAAACTGACAGGCTTCACATACCTTATGCATTTCTGCAACCTTGAATTTAGGCAATCCTGCAACAATATTTTGGGCTTGCATTGATTTAAGTCGCTGTACATTAACATGACCAATGAGTTTATGCCAAATATCAATATCTGCAACTACACCGGTCCCATGTGCAAACATTGCTGCACTCAATTCAGACATGTCTGCATCCAATGTAAACATTCTGCCCTTCTTCTTTCCTTTTGCTATCAAGCGACCTTTATTTTTCATATCCTCAACAAAGCATCCATGAGGATTAAATCTGACCTGGAAGCCCTCTCAACCATTTGACCAATAGGAACCAGATTCTTGGTGATATTCGGGACATGAAATACATTCGATAGGTATTTCTTTTTCCCATCCTGCATAGACAAATGAATTTTTCCAATCTGCACAATAGGATGTGCAATACCATCACCAGTCTCCACAAATCCTGGTTTTTCCATTTCCCTTGCATCCTCCATCCATTCTACATGACCTATCATGTGGTTTGATGCACCTGAGTCAACATACCATACATCGTTGCTTTCTTTTGCACTTGTCACAGAATTGTTCATGTGCTGCACCATAAACAAATGCTCATTTCTGTCATCACCCCATCTACTAGAAGATGCATAATTCCCTTGTTGCAATTTTCCATTCATGATGCCATTCTGCTTTTTATAGCAGTCTTTAGCCATATGACCCATTTTACCACAGTAGTAGCATTCAAAATTGCTATTTGCATTTTGCTCTCTTTGCCATCCACCACGACCTCTTTGGCTCCCCCTACCTCTAGAGTTACCACGTCCTCCTCCATAGGACTGGTTTTCTTGAGTTTGATGCATATTCTGATTTCTACCACGGCCTCCAGATCAGCCTCCTCTACCTCTGCCTCTACCTCTTCCAGCATTTGAGTAGAAGACAGCTTCTTTTGAAGTTCCTCCTGAAGAAGATGCACCACCATTTCTCTGCTCCTCAGAAATTAGAAGAGTAATCAACTCCTCAAAATTATGAAATCTTTTACGGATGGAAATGGATGTTCGGAACTGTGCATAATCCTTTCCTAGACCATTCAAGGTCACAAAAACTAAATCATCATCTTCCACTGGCGACCCAATGGAAGCAAGTGCATCTGCAATCTTCTTCACCTTCATGTGGTAGTCATTGATGCTCATACTTTCTCTTTGCACATTATGCAACTCTTGCTTGAGCTGCATTTTCCTGGCTTGCGTATTTGTGCTATACATTTTTGACAAAGTATCCCATGCCTCCTTTGGCGTACTGCATCTTGAATATGCACAATCATAGAGTCTGAAATGCTGATAGACAGCCGGTACATAACTTTCTTGGCTCTCTCATGCCATGCTTTAAATCCCTGCATTTGCTGTTGATTGGGAACATCAGGAAGAACTGGTTCTTCTTCATTTCCTGCAACAAATTCACAATATCCTTTTCCCATAAGGAAATTTGTCATTCTGAACTTCCATGCTTGGAAGTTGTTCTTGTCAAGCTTTTCAGTGACAATCTGTGAAAGAGAATCAGACGCCATTACAGAACACTGCAAAAAATTCTGTCACTGCAAAGAACATAGCTTCAGCCTCACAAGGGCAAATCTGCAAAACTGACGAAAGTGGTATTTGACCACACAGTCACTTCCTAGTGACGATTTTGCATCAACAGGTAACAAGGATGATTTTGTAACTCCCAATGTCTCTGGGCACAGGCATACGATGCAATTTCTACAGTAACTTTTCACTAACCTGTAGAACAGTGGTTGCACAGCATAAAATAGGGCCTTTTTCTGAGTGTGTGCAGAAAACTTCCGCCTCCAAAACAGGCCCCGAAATGGCCTCAAATAAAAAAAACAGGGTCACGAAGGGCAGAAGGCCTCTCCCGTAGCATATACTGCCCTCTTGCTTCACCGCGAAGGGTGTCTCAACCTGAGACAATGCACTCTTGCACTTTTTGGCTGTGCTACCTGCAGAGACTTATTCCCAAAATAGAAAAATAAAAGAAACATTGGTCCTCTTACTAGAACACCGCGAACTTGGTTTGCTTTCTTGAGCTCCTTACCACGAACAAGGCTCTGATACCATGTCAAGATTGTGGAAGAGAAGGAAGGAGTCTCACTTGTAGCTTTCTTGCTTGCACAATGGGGGAATACACACAAAGGTGGAGGCTGAAAACAGTTTTCCTCTTCTTAGTTGTGTAAGCCAAAAAGAACTCTAGTACATAGAAATAGAAGAACCCTATATATGGGTCTCAAACCAAACTCAACTAACTAAGGTGGCATACTAACTGAGCCACAAACTACAGTAGATAAGGATAGCTGTCATCTAGCTATTATTCATGGGCGGTGTACCAATCGCATCTACAATGACAAGTCGGTGACATAAATGCACAACGGTCACCCTGGCATATCACGAGTGGAGCTCGATATCTCAACAGCTACCTCACATGCAGCCATTGCTGCACCCCTGTACTCAGCCTTTGTGATCGACAAGGAAATTGTAAGTTGTTTCTTGCTGCTCCAAGTGACTGCAGCACTCCCAAAAGAGAACACATATCCACTGGTAGATCGTCTATCAGAAATACTACCAGCCCAATCAGCATCAATGTATCCATGCAACTGTATCTGAACACTAGTCTCATAAAATAGGCCATATTGCAATGTGGACTTCACATACTTGAGTATATGTCTAGCCGCATCCAAATGTGGTTTCCTTGGAGCCTGCATAAACTAACTTACTAATCCAACAGCATAGCTCAAATCTGGCCTGGTAATAGTCATATAAATCAAACTTTCTACTACGCGTCTGTACATAGTAGGGTCTTTGAGAAGCTCACCTGTATCTGCGCTCAACTTCACATTCTGCTCCAAAGGAACTAAAATAGGCTTACAGCCTGTCATCCCATATTTGGACAACATGTCCAATCCATACTGTCTCTGCAAGAGCCATATCCCACTTGGTGATCTAATCACCTCAATGCCCAAGAAATAACGTAGCTCTTCCAAATCCTTCATCTCAAACTTCTGCTTCAATAGCATTTTCACATGAAGGATATCTTCATCACTATCACCTGCGATAATCAAATCATCAACATAAATGACAAGCACCATAATACCTTTCTCTGTTTTTCTCACATAAAGTAAGAAATCTGCCTTGGAAATCTAAAAGCCAATAGTAACAAGATACTGTCCTATCTTGTTAGACCATGCTCTAGGTGCTTGCTTCAAGCCATACAAGGCTTTCTTAACCTGCAAACAAACTCATGATGAACAGCATGCACATAACTTGGTGGCTGGTCTATATAGACCTCTTCTTGCAAATTAGCATGCAACAAGGTATTCTTTACATCCATCTGATGTAAAGACTATCCATTTGATGCAGCTATAGCAATGACTGCTCTTACGGTTGCCATCCTTGTAACTAGACTGAATCTTTCTTCATAATCAATACCATATGTTTGTGCATACCCCTTGACTACTAATCTTGCCTTGTATCTATTCACAGAGCCATCTCCATTGTGCTTCACCTTATAAACCCACTTACAACCAATTGCATTCTTATCTTTAGGCAAAGGTACCAATTCCCATGTAGCATTTGCTTCCAAGGTATCCATTTCTTCATCCATGGCTTTCTCCCATTTTTCTTTTCCCATGGCTTGCTCAAAAGAAGTGGGTTCTGGTTCCTATATCACTTTGACCATATAGGCATAGTGAATGGCTGTAAATCCATCATATTTCAGCCTATCCACAGGATACCTAGCTCTGGTAGACTTGTGCAAAGTAGGTTCACTCCCAGATGCTCTCAAAATATCCCTGGTCTTCCTTACTCCAGGTGTAACAATAGAAGGAATACCCAACTCATCATCAATGCTCTGTTCTGAGCCACTCGATTCACCATCCACATAAGAGTGACCTGCATTCACATCAAACATGGGCTGATCTACCTTCTCTTTTCCTTTTTGTGAAACCTACATACCACTATCTGCATTGTTTTGAGGAGATTATCCTGATCTTAATCTGCCTGTCCATGGCGAAGAATGTGAACCACTGCTAGAGGACACTCCAGGTCCACTAATATTTTGTGACTGCTGCTGTGAATTCTGTGCAGCATTACCATTATGTGCATCTACATCATCAATCACATTTACTGGTTTATACTAGCTACTCATCTCATCAAAAACATCTATGCTCACTGTAAACTTACGAGTAGAAGGGTTATAGCATCTATACCCTTTCTGCTCTGCAGAGAGTAACCAATAAAGATGCACTTCTCAGCTTTTGGATCCAACTTGGATCTCAACTCATCTGGCACATGAACATAGGCAATGTAACCAAAAATTTTCAAGCGAGAAATATTTGGTTTCCTACCAGTATACCTCTCCTCTGGAGTCATCCCATGTATTGCTGCAGTGGGAGTCCTGTACATTATGTAGACTGCTGTAGCAACTGCCTCAGCCCAATAAAAATTTGGCAGGTCTTTTTCATTGAGCATGGCATGAGATACCTCTCCAATATGCCTGTTTTTTCTTTATGCAATTCCATTTTGTTGTGGGGTATGACTACATGAATATTGTTGCTTTATGCCATGCTCCTGCAAGAACCTTGCAAACTCATTTGAGAGGTACTCTCCCCCTCCATCTGACCTTAGGCATTTTATTTGCAGGCCTGTTTCTTTTTCAACCATAGCTTTAAGAGTTTTGAAATGCCCAAAAACTTCACTTTTCTTTTTCATAAAATACACCCAAACTTTTCTGCTATAGTCATCAATAAAAGTGACAAAATAGTGACAGCCTCCAAGAGATGCAGCTTTACTAGTCCACACATCAGAGTGGATTAATTCCAATGGCTTCTTACTCTCTTGAACATGTCTAGAAAATGGTTTCCTTGCCTGTTTTCCAAACTGACAGGCTTCACATACCTTATGCATTTCTGCAACCTTGAATTTAGGCAATCCTGCAACAATATTTTGGGCTTGCATTGATTTAAGTCGCTGTACATTAACATGACCAATGCGTTTATGCCAAATATCAATATCTGCAACTACACCGGTCCCATGTGCAAACATTGCTGCACTCAATTCAGACATGTCTGCATCCAACGTAAACATTCTGCCCTTCTTCTTTCCTTTTGCTATCAAGCGACCTTTATTTTTCATATCCTCAACAAAGCATCCATGAGGATTAAATCTGACCTGCAAGCCCTGCTCAACCATTTGACCAACAGAAACCAGACTCTTCGTGATATTCGGGACATGAAATACATCCGACAGGTATTTCTTTTTCCCATCATGAATAGACAAAGGAATTTTTCCAATCTGCACAATAGGATGTGCAGTATCATCACCAGTCTCCACAAATCCTGGTTTTTCCATTTTCCTTGCATCCTGCATCCATTCTGCATGACCTGTCATGTGGTTTGATGCACCTGAGTCAACATACCACACATCGCTGCTTTCTTCTGCACTTGTCACAGAATTATTCATGTGCTGCACCATAAACAAATGCTCATATTTTTCATCACCCTGTCTACTAGAAGATGCATAATTTCCTTGTTGTAATTTTCCATTCATGATGTCATTCTGCTTTTTATAGCAGTCTTTAGCCATATGACCCATTTTACCACAGTAGTAGCATTCAACATTGTTGTTTGCATTTTGGCCTCTTTGCCATCCACCATGACCTCTTTGGCTCCCCCTGCCTCTAGAGTTACCATGTCCTCCTCCATAGGACAGGTTTTCTTGAGTTTGCTGCATATTCTGATTTCTACCATGGCCTCCAGATCGGCCTCCTCTACCTCTGCCTCTACCTCTTCCAGCATTTGAGTAGAAGACAGCTTCTTTTGAAGTTCCTCCTGAAGAAGATGCACCACCATTTCTCTGCTCCTCAGAAATTAGAAGAGCAATCAACTTCTCAAAATCAAGAAATCTTTCACGGACGGAAATGGATGTTCGAAACTGTGCATAATCCTTTCCTAGATCATTCAAGGTCACAGAAACTAAATCATCATCTTCCACTGGCGACCCAATGGAAGCAAGTGCATCTGCAATCTTCTTCACCTTCATGTGGTAGTCATTGATACTCATACTTTCTCTTTGCACATTCTGCAACTCTTGCTTGAGCTGCATTTTCCTGGCTTGCGTATTTGTGTTATACATTTTTGACAAAGTATCCCATGCCTCCTTTGGCGTACTTGCATCTTGAATATGCACAATCATAGAGTCTGAAATTTTGATAGACAACCAGTACATAACTTTCTTGGCTCTCTCATGCCATGCTTTAAATGCCTGCATTTACTGTTGATTGGGAACATCAGGAAGAATTGGTTCTTCTTCATTTCCTGCAACGAATTCCCAATATCCTTTTCCCATAAGGAAATTCGTCATTCTGAACTTCCATGCTTGGAAGTTGTTCTTGTCAAGCTTTTCAGTGACAATCTGTGAAAGAGAATCAAATGCCATTACAGAACACTGCAAAAAATTCTGTCACTGTAAAGAACACAGCTTCAGCCTCACAAGGGCAAATCTGCAAAACTGACGAAAGTGGTATTTGACCACACAGTCACTTCCTAGTGACGATTTTGCATCAACATGCAACAAGGATGATTCTGTAACTCCCAATGTCTCTGCGCATAGGCATATAATGCAATTTCTATAGTAACTTTTCACCAACCTGTAGAACAGTGGTCGCATAGCATAAAACAGGGCCTTTTCTTGAGTGCGTGCAGAAAACTTTCGCCTCCAAAACAGGCCCCGAAATGGCCTCAAATATAAAAAAAAAGAGCAACCATGGGCTAAAGCCCTCTCCTGCAGCATATACTGCCCTCTTGCTACACCGTGAAGGGCGTCTCAATCTGAGACAATGCACTCTTGCACTTTCGGGCTGTGCTACCTGCAGAGACTTGCTTCCAAAACAGAAAAATGAAAGCAACACTAGTCCTCTTACTAGAACACCGCGAACTTGGTTTGCTTTCTTGAGCTCCTTACCACGAACAAGGCTCTGATACCATGTCAAGATTGTGGGAGAGAAGGAAGGAGTCTCACTTGTAGCTTTCCTGCTTGCACAATGGGGGAATACACACAAAGGTGGAGGCTAAAAACAGTTTTCCTCTTCTTAGTTGTGTAAGCCAAAAAGAACTCTCATACAAAGAAACAGAAGGACCCTATATATGGGTCTCAAACCAAACTCAACTAACTAAGGTGGCATACTAACTGAGCCACGAACTAGAGTAGATAAGGATAGTTGTCATCTAGCTATTATTCATGGGCGGTGTACCAACCGCATTTGCAACTAAGAAGTCGGTGACATAAATACACAACAGTCACCCTGGCATATCACGAGTGGAGCTCGATATCTCAACAGTTGTGTGATGCTCTACCCACATTGGGTTTTTAGTTGTTTTGAGCTTCAAGAGGCATTGTGTTTTGTCTTGTTTTTGAGTGGCTTGTGGTGTATTATCGAATATTTGAAGTTTTCAAGTTGTGTTGTGCATTCGACAAAGTCAATTATCCCAACTGGCACTCCTTAACGTCTCGTTATATATCGGGTTGTGAGTGAGGCTTGCTCTTGATCATCACTCGCGTAACATCTCTTTTTTGGTGCCCCTGCTGAGGAGTGCCGAATTTTTTTTGACTTTGTGCGTGATTTGTGGATTGATTTCTTGTTTGTAATCATTTTTTTTAATGGCTAGTTCTTTTCCTCAATTTTATGGAAAGAAGGGAGAGGATCCTCAGCGATTCCTCAAAAAAATAGAGCTTGGATGTATTATCCAACGAATAAATGACTCAACCCTGAAACTCCAAAATCTGAAATTTCAATCGTTGGATGAAGGTCGTAATTGGTTTGAGGATTATGAAAAGACCCTTAGATTGAGAAATCCTTATGTTCCTATGGAATATGAAGCAACTAAGCAGGCATTCCTTAATTGTTTTAAGGAAACCGAGACTTCCCAGGGCCTTTGGAGAAAAATAGAAAGCAAAAAGAGAGAACACTAGACCATAGAATTTTTTCCTATGGAGTATGCTAGACTTTGGGATCGTTGGAATGTATCTTTAGGCCCAGGAGAGAGAGCCCCGAAAATGTTGAAAATCAAACATTTCATTGAAAAATTGTAGGGAGAGGTGAGGAAAAAATTGGAAATAAAAGAACCTAGTATTTTTGAAGAAAGTGTGATGATTGCCGTAGAAAAAGAGAGAAAATTTGAGAAAATTAAAAAAAGAGAGTCATTTAGAACACCTGTTGAAAATAGAGACCAAAATTGGCAAGGAAAAAACTTTCGAATGTTAACGAGACAAAATGCCCAATTAACACGAGAGATTGAGGATCAATTGTCAGGCCAATTACAAAATATGAGATTAGGAGCCATGAGAGGAAGACGTTGGGGAAGAGGAAGTGGAGGACATGTAGGACAGACCAATCAAGAAAATCTAGGAAGTGGGAGAGGGGTAAATGGTAGAGGATATTTTCTAGACCTATGGTGACTTGTTTTTCCTGTGGAGAGTTAGGTCATGTGAGTACAAATTGTCCTTATCCGCCTAGAGCTTGTGGGGATATGTATCCTTTACCTCAAAATTTGCCTAATAGACAGAATGATTTTGGAATAGAAATTTAAAAAAATTCTACCTCGCAAGAACCTAGGTTGACTGAAGAAGAGAAAGGAAAAAGTGCCATAAATTGTATTCTTTTAGAAAATCAAAAAAAGGAAAGTAAAACTGTTGATGTAATGCTTGCAATTAAAGAAGAAGAGATGCTGAGAGAGATGAACTTGAAACTAGTAAGGCTGGTGAGGAGAGAGGAAGAAAAACAAAGAGAGGAGAGAAGAAAGAGAAGAGAGAGGAAAATAAATCGAGAGCACCTAGGAAACATGATCATGCTACTGATATTCCTTTGGGAGAAGGAGAAAGTGACTATGATCTTAAAAAAGATATGATGGGTAGGAAATCTAATATATTTTTTGCTCAGTTGATGGAGTTGTGCCCTAAAATGAGAGGACAATGGAAGAAATTAGTGAATCCGAAGTACAAGGAAAAAAAGAAAGGAACAGTGAGAGTTTTGAGTGTTGAAGAATTGCTTGATATTTGTCCTATTGTTGATGCTTGGTATAAGAATCAGAACATGGGAGAAGCATATATTGATGGAGGAGCGCAAATTAGTGTAATTACTCAGGCTTGTGTTGAGCAATTTGGACTTCGAATCATTGAAGGGTCTAAATTTTGAGTCAGGCTTGCTAATCATGCTAAAGTGAGGTGCTTAGGTATGATTCAAAATTTGGAAGTGAAGGTTTATGGAGTCTCTATGAAAATTGATTGTCATGTTATGCCAGCTGGATTGGAAGCTTTTCCGCTCATATTGGGTAAACCTTGGCTTAGGAAAGCAAGAGAAATTCAAGATTGGGGAAAAGGGATAATAACAATTTATGATCAAAGGGGAGTACCAAAGAAGTTTGACATGTCTTCGAGAAAGGAACTTGTGAATGAAGAAGATTCTGAAGAAGAAAATGAGGAAGAGAGTGATAGCTCTTTTGAGGAAGATGATAGTGAGAATGAGAGTTCAGAGAGTGATTCTGATAGGGAGGTCTCATTTGTTGCAGTTGAATTAGTGAGTTTTGAGAGAGAGGAAGAGAGAATTGAGGATGAATTTTTGAGTTTGTTAGAAGACCATGAGGGGGAGGGCTTAGAATCTATAAGTTTTCAAGACGAAGTTAAGGGTTCGAATTTGTTACCTGATGAGTTTGTTGAGATTTGTTCTGAGTTTGATGATCAAGAGAGTATTGAGATTTTGGGTTTTGACTCTTGTTGTGATTCTGGTATTGGTGTTGTTGACTCTGATGAGTCTTGTGAGTTGGTTGTTGATGGTTTGAGTAAGCCCTGGAGAGGCTTTTGTTTGTGGTGTTGATGATGTGGTATTGAGTAGACCTAATCTCTTACTCCTTGATAGTTGTGTAGATGATTGTTTGGTTGTTTTAGGAAACAATGTTGAAGAGAAAACTTCATTTGATAGTCTTGTAGTTTCTTTGATTTCTCTAGAAGTTTGTGATGATCTTGATTGGGGATTTGATGACCCTGAGAGTGACATTGAAGAGGATGTAAGTGAAAATTTGAATAAAGCTTTGGAAAGGATTGAAAAGTTGAGGGAAGAGAGATCTAACACTAAGGGTAAAGAGTGTGAAGAAAATTGTGAGGTTGTAGTTGAAGAAAATTTGACAATTAGGTGTTTGAATGAGGATAATGACCTTAATGTGTTGCCTAAAGGACCTATTCGTGAAAAGTCTTTTGAGAATGTTTGTGATAAAGAATAGAAAAATTTCACTCTTTGAAGTCTCGTTGGTTGGATGGATGCTTTAAATAGATTTTTTTTTTTGATTTTTGCAATGTTTGTGGATGAGTTTGATTTTGCAACATAGAAAGAGTTCAAACCTTGTTTCAAAACCCTAGTTTTGTCATGTTTTTCTTATGGGAGGATGGGAAGGGTATGTGGATTGTCATTGTGGGTGATGAGATGTTTTGCTTTGACAATGTGAGTTGTTTTGAGAAATTTGGATTTGAAAAATTTTTAGGATTTTAAAGAGAAAAATTTTGATGATTTTTGTGTGCCCGTTTAAAAGTGGTTTGAGAATGGTGTGTCATGGATTTTTTTGATTTATGAGTTTGAAGAACTCAGAGATAGATCATTGGATTCGATTATTGATTGGCTCATAAATGTTGCATCGTTTTATGAAAACAACTGCTACACATGAATGTTTGCAGACTAGGGGAAGGGCTAAATATGTCAAGAGTTTTTGTGAAAACTGAAAACCCCTAGTCAAATTGTAGTTAGGTTTGATTTCTGCTAGCTTAGTTGTTTGCGTGATAGTTTGTTTTGTTGTTTCTAATTGAATTTCTTGTGTTTGACTAGCTTAGAATTTGCTTTTGTCATTTTGTTTGATTTGTTGAGTGTGAAACTTGATAGCCTTGGTCGAGCTTGGTATTTTTTTGGACAGGATGAAGTTAGGTTTGCTATTAGCTACAGAAACATTGCGGAGCTAGGTATGTATTCTTGTCGAGACTCTTGCACATCACAGGGATAATGGGTTCACGAGCACTTCATGTTGCACTTGTTGATGCACTGCACTTGGGGGTCATCTCTTGTTCTTATCAAATATTTCCATGCCATGGGTTGGGATGAAGCACATTTTGCACCATCATTGAGCACTAGCACGGCATGAGGTCTGCTGCAGCTATATGCAGTAAATTTTAGATGCACGTGCACATGAGAGAGCACCTGTCATTGAGCACACACATTTCTTGCACGCACTATTTGGGATTTTCATCACCAAGTTAGGAACCTCTGGTTGAGAGTGTAAGGTGGTTGGGTGAGTTAGAGGGTCGTGAAGGACACCACCAATTGTGAGATGGGTTGTTCATATCTGGTCAACATCTTGAGGACCATCATTTTCTAGAGTGATTGTGAGAATTGGATGGGAGGAGCGGAGTACGTTATATTTTCTTGCTGAGAGTTGAGAGGTGAGGATAAGGATTTAATTAACAAGGAATTTTGTTTGCATTTTGCATTACGCACGATCACATGTAGATAGGCTAGGCACAATTCTTCTAGTGCACTCATATTTTTTGTGTGAGCATTGTTTGAATGGTAGCATGTCATGGATTCGATCAATTGCATGTTTTCTCAAATCATGTATGGTTGTGCATGGAGTTCTCTTCCATAGCATATTTCTACTAGGGCACATTGCATGAAACACAGGTTCATAAGAAGAGAACGATCATCTTGAAGACTCCAAGGGTTTGTACGCCGTGTTGGAGTTTATGAGGAAATATAGGGAAGAAACATAAATGAAATTTCAAATTCAATCAAGGCTTAGAAAGGTGGTGAGGTGTGAATGCCCTATCATGTTTGGTGGTTCCATGCTTTATGAAGGTGGTAGCTTTCTGAAGGACTTGATGATGAAATAAGGGCATGATCTTTGCAAATTACAAGTAGGACAACGTTATATGGCATGACAGCATATATTTGAGAGTTGGTGGTATTCTGGATGGTTGAAAATGCAGGCGTCTCAAGGTAAGGACGACATTTAAAACGCAATCCTTTGAGGAGCTGGAAGCGCTATGGCATATGGGCAGATGGTGTACTTGACGCAATAGGGACATTGTTCTGACACGTGAGAAATGACAAGCATAATCATCACAATGAGACGCTCATGAAAGGCGACAGGTTCAAAATGCGATAATGACGACCAATATAAGTCATGTAACAGCATTTTTGCAGGAAAAATGGTTGCACAAGAAACGTATGTGATGACATAATCACAAGGAGGATGTTGAGTTTGACCCCGCATGACAATGTAAATGGTGGACGCTCCGTTGTTCAGCAAAGAGGGTGGAAGGAAGTAATGGCAATGATGGGTGACATAATTGTGGGAAAAATTGGCATAATCTGAAGCAAGGTGGTGACATTTTTATTACAGCAAAAACAATGCTAGTAGTGTTTGAAAACACAACGCCGTTAATGTTAAGCTTATGATTTTTGTACGTAAGGATCTAGAAAAGCTTTAGAGTCATCAAGATTTTTAAGGCTTTTTGAGTTTCCTCAAAGCATAGAATGAAGAGAAAGCTAAAGGTACCAAAGCCTTAGCTTTTCATGGAAAGCCAAAAGCCTAAAAACACAAAGTATGTATCTCTTGTGAAACTATATAAGGGGAGAACTAGAAGGCTTAAGGGCCTTCCCCTTTGGAGTCTTCTTGCCATCTTGTGAGAGATGTGAAAGGAGGGTCGCATGTGAGAGGATACTCTTGGACATGCTAATTTCAAAGTTGAAGAATCTAGACTTTGTGGTGTCGAGTGTCAGCTCAGGGTTGTTAAGGTACAAGAATATATTTCACTTGGTTTGTTGTCGATTTTTTGGTATTTTTCATTGTGTGGTTGTGTGATGCTCTACCCACATTCGGGTTTTTAGTTGTTTTGAGCTTCAAGAGACATTGTGTATTGTGTTTTGTCTTGTTTTTGAGTGGCTTGTGGTGTATTATCGAATATTTGAAATTTTCAAGTTGTGTTGTGCATTCGACAAAGTCAATTGCCCCAATCGACACTCCTTAATATCTCGTTATCAGGTTGTGAGTGAGGCTTGCTCTTGATCACCGCTCGCATAACAACGTCTCATCCCAAGGAGGAATACACCTATTGTGACTAGTTAGAAGATTTTGTGGGCGTGTGATGGATGGAGTGCCTGAGCCAATCCACCACTTGTAAGGCATAAACCAGTCTATACCGTCAATACGAGAGGAGACAGGTAGCCTTTTAGACTTTCCTACAATCTTGGAGCCTGAGATGGAGGCAATGATCGATGCATTGATACCCATGGATGCCGAGACATCTAATCCGTTAAGAGAGGAAGCATCCATACCATTATATGATGGGTGCCGAGTATCTTACCTAAATACATTGGTTGCACTCCTAAGTGTGCAAGCAAAATACAGGTGGAGTGATGCGAGTGTGATCGAGTTGTTCAAGTACCTTCTATATATGCTTCGTTGATTTATTTTTATCACCATTATTAAAAACCATTGTGCTTTTTCAAGGTATTTTATGATTTCTTTTCAGGTTGCTAAAGTATCATATATTGTCACTTGGAAATATCATGCTTGAGTCTCGTGATGATGTGCGTCATGTTTTATGAAAGCTTGGCATGGACTACAATAGCATCCATGCATGTGTCAACAATTGCGTGCTGTTTCGAGGAGAGTACGAGACTATGGAGACATGTCCAAAGTGTGGTGCTCACAGGTCTAAATAGGACTTGCAAGGGCAAACCATCCCTCAGAAAGTTCTTAGATACTTTCCACTTATCCCCCATATACGGCACATGTTTCATACATGAGCAGGCATGGCGGTCTTGACAACGTGGCATACATAGAATAGATCCACAAATGGAGTCCAATGAATATTAGCAGATTCACATGCATGGAGTCACATTGACTCTGCCTTTCTAGGCTTTGCACGAGAGCCAAGGAATCTTCGGTTTAGTCTTGCTATGGATGGCATGAATCCATTTGGTCTCCACTCAACTTCTTACAATGTGTGGCCTATAGTCCTTGTTAACTACAACATCTTGCCATGGCTTTCTTCGAAGAAAGGCACCTGATCCTTAGCTTGATCGTTCCTGGCCGCTACAAAGTCAAGAATATGGACGTCTATCTCCATCCATTAGTTGACGAGCTTAAGATTTTGTGCAAGGAGGGGGTCACCATGGAAGATATAAGCAAGCGTGATGGTCGATGGTCCATCGATATACGAGCCATTCTCATGTGGACCATGCATGACTTTTTGGGATTTGGGGAGTGCTCGGGTAAGTAGGCTTTCATTCTCATTGGTCATATCTATCATAGCTCGCTCAAGTTTGTGTTCACTAAATAGAGGTGTTGGGATAGGTCTAGTTACCTCAGGTTATCATGCATGTCCATTGTGTGGGCCACAGTTAGACTCCCAAAGGTCACGAGCATGAAAACAATGGTATATCAAGGATTGCTGGCTCTCATGAGCACACCGCCAAGACCCATAGACCACTTATTTCTTCAAGTGTTTCAAGCTAAGAGCTATGGCTACCTCTCACATAGCTGTGTACACTCTCCCACACACAAATATAGTGAGCTTACATTTGAATTTGATCGAGTTCCCTCCTTCTAGGAATTCATCGATAGCTCCATGATCCAAGATGCACTTTCAAGCAAGCTCTATCTCCAAGATTCAAGCTTCAGCCATATGTGAGAAAGAAGAAGAGCTGAATCTTTATGGTTCCTCACTCTCTCACACATACAATCTTCCTCTCTCACACTTCCTCTCCCCCTCTCTCATACATAAGAATGAAGCAAGAGCAAGAAGCAAGAAGAGATCAAGTATAAGCTTCTTCTTTTACTTTTTGACTTTATACATGCCCTATCTCCTCCTTGGGTAGCCATCCCCCTTTTTGGTCTGGCCTTTGTGCATTTTCCAACTCTTTTTTCTCCTCCCTTCCTATTAGCATGGCATTAACCTATGCCTCTCATTCTTTACAACTTGTATGCGAGAGAGCCCAATGCTCTTTTATACGATAAATTACAAGGCGCTTGGTGCTCTTTTTGGAAAAAATATTAAGCTTTGATTATTATTGCACGTCTTCTTCTCACATTTAGACTTTCTCCTATGCTTTGTGTCTTCAAATTTTCCTTATTGTGCCTTTGTCCTCCATCTTCCTCTTGCTTTGGGACTATCTTCCACTTCTAATTTTTTGAATTTTACAAATTTTGCCATCTTCTTCTATTGAGGGTTAATATTACTCCCCTCCTAGCTAAGTGCTAGTCCCATGGCACTTGATGGTATGGGCTGAAGAGGTTGAGGGTTGGTGTGGAATGGTTCTTGGGACCTTTTGGGAGGTAGGACATGTTGGAGACACTTTGTGAAGTAGGGCTTGAAGAATGCTGATGTCAAAGATAGAAGTAGGGCTTGAAGAAGGCCTCCACAGTTGTTGGCTTACTGTACTACTATACAATGTACTTGAAAGGAAGAAGAGTGATTGTACTTCAATGCAATGTGCATGTGATGGTGGAACTGGGTGATGGGTCAAGAATCATAGGAAAGCCTAAGGTTTTGTTCCACACTTGAGAACCCAATTTGTATAAAGGAAGGTGTTGTGTGTGACAGGGGTAGATAGGTCTATTGAAATGTCATGCCCTTAATGTATCCTAAGTTGTGAAGTGGGGGAGGGGCTACGGTGGTCTAGGTGTAGTGCTTGTGACACTCGTAGAATGCATATGGAGGGATTTCATTTTTCTTTCCTTTCCTTTTTCACTTATTTTCTCTCCATTTCTTTTTAATTTTTTTTTCTTTTTTTTCTTTTCTTTGATTACAAGGGAGCACGTTAAGTGGCATCCTGTTCATGGGTAGGGGCTCGGGAGGCTTAAGGGATTTGCTTAGGAAGGCCCTACTTTGCATATGGCCCTTCAAGTTAATTCTTACATTGAGGGATGTGGTGGAAAAAAATGGATGGTTGTACCCAATGAACCTACTAGCACTCATATATTCTAAGAAGTTCATACAAAATGCTAGCAAGAGGGTGGCTCTTATCATGAGATAGGCCATTGTGCAACTATTTATCCCTATAT
Organism: Lygodium microphyllum; assembly: GCF_053477565.2. Taxonomy (NCBI): domain Eukaryota; kingdom Viridiplantae; phylum Streptophyta; class Polypodiopsida; order Schizaeales; family Lygodiaceae; genus Lygodium; species Lygodium microphyllum. The sequence continues at coordinate 75,127,164 of NC_141159.1, forward strand.
TGATGTGAAAAAAGAGGGGTGGTAACTGGTCTTCCTTTGTAGTAGATTGTTTTACTGGTATTTGCAAAAGATAGAGATAATTATTGGTGATGATGAAGGCACAATATGAGGAAACTTGTTATGGATGGGTGGAGGTCCCTCTCAGTATAGGTTAAGCATTACTCTGGAGACACTGCATTCACATTAGAGATCATAGGCAAATCATACCTACCATGCACCTCCCCAGCTAAAATTAATTCCAATTCTCTACAAGTAGGGCATGTAGGTAGGATCATTCCTCTCATATAGTAGGGTGCTATAGAAAGCCATCTAGGCATCTAAGTTAGAGTCCCAAATGTTTCTCCACCAGTTAGGTTGTGCTTCATACCCCTCCATTTTCCTAGGTATATCCACCACTTTGTCTTCCCAATAATCCATAGGTTCATATTACCATGTTGTGGGGTGTCTAATTCTCTCCTCCAAACATCTCTTCCCTAGCCTTACTGAGAGCTTTATTACGTCCTCCACCACCCTTGGAGATAATACCCTATCCAGTGTTCAAGTGAAGTTGAATGTGAATGCGAAGAGGCAATTGTGATTTTTCCACTACCCCCATACTACAAGTTCTTGGCTCCAGATCACACAATCACACTCCTCTCCTTGAGGGATGGCCATATGTGGAACTTATAGTGGCTTGGCTAGAGTTTTCTTTGTACTAGCTCTACTTTCTCTCTTCACATGTGCCTCATTTCCACCATTCTCTTGGGGGATATGGTTTCCTCCCCTTTTTCTTCTATTCACACTTGTGTTTGTAGAGGGGGGACTCAATTCATGTGGGTGCTATCCCTCAATGTGCCCAAGCTCAAAGTCCGGTCCCTCTTCATGCATTGGCTCTCTTGATTCTTCAAGGAGAGGCTATGATTCCCAAACCCTAGCATTTCAAGTTATTGCATGGTGAATCCAACCATGATCAAATGGGCTCTTTGTTCCTCCATTCCTAAGCTAGTTCTAGGTTTGGGAACCTTGGTATGGAGTCCATGTGGAAGTGCTCTCCTTGCCATCTCCATTTTTTTAAATTTTCTCAATTGTTTCTTCTTCTCTTTATTGGGTGGCATTTAATATTGTGTTTAAGAAGGCTCTTTGTTGCCCCAACATCTTTGTCTCCACCACTGTTGCAACTTTCCTTTCTACTGTAATGTATTCACTCTCTAAATGGGCTAGTTGATGAGCTAAGTCTTTAATCATGTCCTCATTCTTGGCTGCCCATTCTTCCACCTTCCCTTTCATTTGCTCCAAACTTTGGTTCTGGTATTGGGCTAGGGTAACAATTACATGCTCTTGCTCTTGCCATAGTATATTCATTTGTTCCTTTTTTGTTGGTTTTGGAATTCTACATGTTCCCTTAGGATGGCTTGCTTGTGGAATGATGGGTAAAGTTGATTATAGAAGTTTTGCATATTTCTCGTTGCTTCCTCCTCACTTTGGGCCTTTGCCTCTTGTAGCTCCTTGGATAGCTATTCTCTTTGTTGCTTCAATCTATTGACCTCTTCCTCAAGGAGTTGCATGTCTTGAGATACAAGAGTTCATTGTGCATCTAGAGCAATGCATCTCTCCCTTTCTTAATCATATAGTTCTTTTCGACTTTCTTCACCCTATCTTGCCTTTAAATCTTCTTTTAGTGCTATCACCTCCCTAGTTACTATGGTCATCTACCTTGTTTTTTTCTAAGTGGTAGGTTATGAAGGCATTCCTTTCTTTGTGCAACTCTTAGCAAGTGCGACTTTCCATTCTTCATTCATCTTGTCAAGTTGGCTCTGAAGTTGATTTACCAAACCATCATACTCTTTTGTCTTGTGCATTGTTGAGGATACTGAAGTGGTAGATACTTCAAGGCAGGGTACCTTTAGTCCTTGGTGTGATTTTGCATAAGCTCTGCTATTGACCTTTTAGTTTGTGCAAGTGGGGCTCCTTTGCTTGGTGAAAGTGTAAGTTCTTGCACTTTTGTCATGAGATACTACACCCAAGCCATGATATTAATTTCATTGACTGCCCCTTTGGTGGTTCCTTGCATTGGGGTGATTGTTGGGGTTACCATGATTGGTGAGATTGCATGCAAAGGAGCCTTTCCCTGGCCTTCTGTCCCACTCCTCTTCATCCCATCTCTTTTATTGGTAGCACTTGTGCTTGGCATGTCCTCCATGTGGGGCTCATCATAGTTGAGAGTTGGATTTTAGCAGCTGATTTTGAGCCGTGCTTGAAGCATTGAGGTTGTTTTTGGAGCAAAAAGTGCCCGAGAAGCACCAAAGACCAAATTTTCATGAAAAATCAAATGGTGGCGGATGGCCAAGCTGGAGTTTTTCTAGATGCATTTCGATGTTAGGAATCAACTTTCAAGGTTTGGTGTTATAAAGCAAATACTAGATCTGAGAGCCAAAAAGTGTGCGATGGAGGCCAAGATGATGGATTTTGATGTTGCAAAGTTGCTTGTCCAGACGGATCTCGAATCCGAGCTCGTTTACCCCCTCAAAACCAAAATATCCACTTGCCAAGAAGTGTGAACACAAAGGACATGAACCAAATATTTTAATGTTTTAGCCTTAATCTTTATTTAAAAGAGCTTTAGATCTAAAATTTGACGAGATAGGGGGGGCTAATTTTTTTTTATGCCCTCTCAAAATCTGATTTTGATGCCTTTTCAATTCACAACCCTCTATATACATACATACATACATACATACATACATACATACATACATACATACATACATACATACATACATACATACATACATATATATATATATATATATATATATATATATATATATATATATATAGAGAGAGAGAGAGAGAGAGAGAGAGAGAGAGAGAGATTGCAGATCTACGCAGAGAGAGGAAGGTGATGATTGTAACCTTGCCAAATTTTATGAAAGAATGAGAAAGCTATTTTTAGTATTTCTCTCTCCTCTCTCCTCTCTCCTCTCTCCTCTCTCCTCTCTCCTCTCTCCTCTCTCCTCTCTCCTCTCTCCTCTCTCCTCTTGCTATTTGTTCATATGCATCAATTCAAGAGAGAAGGGAGTGGGGTGTGATGAAGAATTTGGAGCAAATGATGATGTTGGAGTAGTAGAGATCTTAGATAGAGCCAAGAGAGTGCGTTAACAGCAAAGAAAAAGCATCAATGGCCTCCCGACCACGACATATAAGCCTCAAACACGCGGGTTTCTATGCGTAAGTGATCGTTTCTTTTGTTTTATGGAAAATGATTGAAGAAAGTGCTTGATTTTGATTGTTCTTGAATTTCCTGTGTTGCATTCTCTCTAAAATGTGAAAGAAAACCAAAAAATACAATGTTATAATAATTTTCCACAAAACACGAAAAATCGCAAGTTGTAGTTTTTATAAAAATAATGGAATTTGGGGGTTTTCATTGAGTGTTTTGGGGTCATACGGGATAGAAATGGATATGAAAATGATTTTAAATTATCATAATTTTTATGAACAAATAAACGGAGAAAAATAGGAAAAAATGAGAAAATTTAGTTTTTGCGCCAAAAAATAGGAAAAAATGCATTTTCTGTTCATGAACGTATTATAAGGCTAGAGCATGCGGATCACAAGCCTTGTTTCTATGTTAGAGAAAATTTTATTGATTTTTACATGAAAAACGACATAGAAATGAACCCTAAACTTGTCCAATCATGCAAAACATAAATGGTAGGAGGAAAGAGGGTTTGTGAAAGTGGTTAGTTATTGAAAATGGTTCAAATTTTGATCTATTTGTCTATGCATAACATATAGGATGATCACCATTTAAATTTTAAGAGAGACTAGTAGCACGAGGAAACTCGGTGCTAGTCTCTAGTAATGCCGCAATTATGAGTAGCTTGGAAATCATTAGAGGATTATTTTTTCACCTCACGTTAATGGTTTTTTTAATCCTAAAATGATAGAGCACGAGGTGTGTCATCCACAATTGCATTATGCATGTCACATGGTAATTTCTGGATGCATATCACTTGCTTGTGAAACATATGACCTACGTGGAGTCGTGAGGAAACCCAAGTTGTAGGCTAGACACTCAAATCCTTAGGAGAATTGTTAAGTGAGGAAATTTATATTGTGGAATGTTTGAAATATATAAGAGTAGAGTGTGTTTGTATGTGCTTTATGTTAGAGCAGTGCATCTTGGGGCCAATCCTTAAGGTGTAGGAGAGTTGTAGTGGGGCCACGACATTTAGCCACAGGGGTGCCTCCTTTATGTTTGTATCATGATGGTATACTACACTAAGATGTGTGGGATCTCCCTTTGAGGAGTAAGGAAGGGCAATTGCTAGACTATGCTCCACTACAAACACAATATCTACATTAGCAATTAGGGTAGTGTGCCCCTTGGATGCTCCTGGCTGCAAGGTCTTGTGGGTTGTCTTGTGAGTGTTAGAGAGGCCCAACTAGTGCCTATAGCTAGTGTCAGGCCCATTTTAGGTCCTGATAGGTGGTGCATTTTTTTGGGAGCTACCTACAAGTGGTAGTTTTCGTATCTTGGTCGATTGGGACCTATTCTTTAGTGTATGCCAAAAATTAGTGAGCTAGATTCACAAGACCATCAAGCGGAGCTCCAAAAGGAAGAAAGGGCTGAATGAGCTAGATAGTAGGCTGAGATAAATAGAAGATATTCTCCACAAAGGATTGGACCAATATCTTTGCAAGGGTAATAACCCTAGCTCAGTGCATAGTCCTTTAGGGGAAGGAAGCTCTAGTACTTTCCCTCCTCAAGTGAGTCCCTTCATTTCAAGTGGAGCTATAGTGCAGAAGAAAGCAACGATGTGTGGTATGTTGACTCAGGTGCATCAAACCACATGACAGGTCATGCAGAATGGATGCAAGATGCAAGGAAAATGGAAAAACCAGGATTTGTGGAGACTGGTGATGATACTGCACATCCTATTGTGCAGATTGGAAAAATTCCTTTGTCTATGCAGGATGGGAAAAAGAAATATCTGTCGGATGTATTTCATGTCCCGAATATCACCAAGAACCTGGTTTCTGTTGGTCAAATGGTTGAGCAGGGCTTGCAGGTCAGATTTAATTCTCATGGATGCTTTGTTGAGGATATGAAAAATAAAGGTCGCTTGATAGCAAAAGGAAAGAAGAAGGGCAGAATGTTTACGTTGGACGCAGACATGCCTGAATTGAGTGCAGCAATGTTTGCACATGGGACCGGTGTAGTTGTAGATATTGATATCTGGCATAAACGCATTGGTCATGCTAATGTACAACGACTTAAATCAATGCAAGCCCAAAACATTGTTGTAGGGTTGCCCAAATTCAAGGTTGCAGAAATACATAAGGTATGTGAAGCCTGTCAGTTTGGAAAACAGGCAAGGAAACCATTTCCTAGACATGTTCAAGAGAGTAAGAAGCCATTGAAACTAATCCACTTTGATGTGTGGACTACTAAAGCTGCATCTCTTGGAGGCTGTCATTATTTTGTCACTTTTATTGATGACTATAGTAGAAAAGTTTGGGTGTATTTTATGAAAAAGAAAAGTGAAGTTTTTGGGCATTTCAAAACTCTTAAAGCTATGGTTGAAAAAGAAACATGCCTGCAAATAAAATGCCTAAGGTCAGATGGAGGGGGAGAGTACCTCTCAAATGAGTTTGCAAGGTTCCTGCAGGAGCATGGCATAAAGCAGCAATATTCTTGCAGTCATACCCCACAACAAAATGGAATTGTAGAAAGGAAAAACAAGCATATTGGAGAGGTATCTCGTGCCATGCTCAACGAAAAAGACTTGCTAGATTTTTACTGGGTTGAAGCAATTGCTACAGCAGTCTACATAATGAACAAGACTCCCATTGCAGCAATACATGGGATGACTCCAGAGGAGAGGTATACTGGTAGGAAACCAGATATTTCTCATTTGAAGATTTTTGGATACATTGCCTATGTTCATGTGCCAGATGAGTTAAGATCCAAGTTGGATCCAAAAGCTGAGAAGTGCATCTTTATTGGTTATTCTCTGTAGCAAAAAGGGTATAGATGCTATAACCCTTCTACTCGTAAGTTTACAGTGAGCAGAGATATTGTTTTTGATGAGATGAGTAGCTGGTATAAACCAGTAAATGTGATTGATAATATCGATGCACAAAATGGTAATGCTGCACATAATTCACAGCAGCAGTCACAAGATATTAGTGGACCTGGAGCGTCCTCTAGCAGTGGTTCACATTCTTTGCCATGGACAGGCAGATTGAGATAAGGAGAATATTCTCAAAGCAATGCAGATAGTGGTATGCAGCTATCACGAAAAGGAAAAGAGAAGGTAGATTAGCCCATGTTTGATGTGAATGCAGGTCAATCTTATGTGGATGGTGAATCTAGTGGCTCAGAACAGAGCATTGATGATGAGTTGGGCATTCCTTCTATTGTTACACCTGGAGTAAGAAAGACCAAGGATGTTTTGAGAGCATCTGGGAGTAAACCTACTTTGCGCAGGTCTACCAGAGCTAGGTATCCTGTGGATTGGCTGAAATATGATGGATTTATAGCCATTCACTATGCATATATGGTCAAAGTGATACAGGAACCAGAACCCACTTCTTTTGAGCAAACCATGGGAAAAGAAAAATGGGAGAAAGCCATGGATGAAGAAATGGATGCTTTGGAAGCAAATGCTACATGGGAATGGGTATGTTTGCCTAAAGATAAGAATGCAATTGGTTGTAAGTGGGTTTATAAGGTGAAGCACAATGCAGATGGTTCTGTGAACATATACAAGGCAAGATTAGTAGTCAAGGGGTATGCACAAACATATGGCATTGATTATGAAGAAACATTCAGTCCAGTTGCAAGGATGGCAACCGTAAGAGTAGTCATTGCTATGGCTGCATCAAAGGAATGATCTTTACATCAGATGGATGTAAAGAATGCCTTCTTGCATGGTGATTTGCAAGAAGAGGTCTATATGGAGCAACCACCAGGTTATGTGCATGCTATTCATCCTGAGTTTGTTTGCAAGTTGAAGAAAGTCTTGTATGGCTTGAAGCAAGCACCTAGAGCATGGTCTGACAAGATAGGACAGTATCTTGTCACTATTGGCTTTCAGATTTTCAAGGCAGATTTCCCACTTTATGTGAGAAAAACAGAGAAATGTATTATGCTACTTGTCATTTATGTTGATGATTTGATTATCACAGGTGATAGTGATGAAGATATCCTTCATGTGAAAATGCTATTGAAGCAGAAGTTTGAGATGAAGGATTTGGGAGAGCTGCGTTATTTCTTGGGCATTGAAGTGATTAGATCACCAAGTGGGATATGGCTCTTGCAGAGGCAGTATGGATTAGACATGCTGTCCAAATATGGAATGACAGGCTGTAAGCCTATTTCAGTTCCTTTGGAGCAGAATGTGAAGTTGAGCGCAGATGCAGGTGAGCTTCTGGAAGACCCTACTATGTACAGATACATAGTAGGAAGTTTGATTTATATGACTATTACCAGGCCAGATTTGAGCTATGTTGTTGGATTGGTAAGCTAGTTTATGCAGGCTCCAAGGAAACCACATTTGGATGCGGCTCAGGTATGTGAAGTCCAAATTGCAGTATGGACTATTTTATGAGATTGGGGTTCAGATACAGTTGCATGGATACACTGATGCTGATTGGGCTGGTAGTATTTCTGATAGACGATCTACCAGTGGATATGTGTTCTCTTTTGGGAGTGCTGCAGTCACTTGGAGCAGCAAGAAACAACCTATAGTTGGCTTGTCGAGCACAGGGGCTGAGTATAGGGGTGCAGCAATGGCTGCATGTGGGGTAGCTTGGTTGCATAAGCTACTTTATGATATGCATCAGTCTAGAGATGGGCCAGTTGTCATTTATTGTGACAACATGAGTAGTATACACTTGGCAAATAACCCAGTCTATCATGATAGAACAAAGCACATTGAGGTGCATTATCACTATATGCGGGAGAGGGTTTTACTAGGTCTTATTGATCTAGTTTATGTCAGTACAGAGGATCAGGTAGTTGACATATTCACGAAGGCATTGGGTGTAGAGAAGCTGTGCACGCTCAAAGACCTGCTTGGTGTGCAGGAATTGGGATTGAGCTCGAGGGGGAGTGTTGAGATATTGAGCTCCACTCGTGATATGCCAGGTGACCGTTGTGCATTTATGTCACCAACTTGTCAGTTTGCAGATGCGGTTGGTACACCGCCCATGAATAATAGCTAGATGATAGCTATCCTTATCTACTCTAGTTCGTGGTTCAGTTAGTATGCCACCTTAGTTAGTTGAGTTTGGTTTGAGACCCATATATAGGGTTCTTCTATTTCTATGTACTAGAGTTCTTTTGGCTTACACAACTAAGAAGAGGAAAACTGTTTTCAGCCTCCACCTGTGTGTGTATTCCCCCATTGTGCAAGCAACAAAGCTACAAGTGAGACTCCTTCCTTCTCTCCCACAATCTTGACATGGGTTTCGTCCATTGTGGTAGTACCCAAGAAGAATGGGAAACTTCGAATATGTGTGGAATTTTGAAAGCTCATTTCGAAGACAAAGAAGGATAATTTCTCTATCCCTTTTACAGAACAACTGTTGGACATAGTGGCAGATCATGAGCTCTATTCCCTCTTGGGTGGATTCAGTGGATATAACGAAGTCCAAATCGCAAAAGAGGACCAATCCAAAATAACCTTCACACAGAATGGGGAACCTATGCCTATAGAGTGATGCCATTTGAGCTCTGTAATGCTCCAGACACCTTCCTATGAGTAATGATGGCTGCCTTCCAGAACCATCTGCATGATTTCATTGAGGTGTATCTTGATGACTTCTGTGTCTATAGTTTAATCCGTGAGCACTGGGGACACCTAGCGCAATGTTTTGACAAATGTCGAGAGTATGGGATTTCTCTCAACCCTGATAAATGTGTCTTTGGCATCTCATCAGGAGTTCTTTTAGGCCATATTGTCTTTGCACAAGGGATTGCAACAGACCCCGGTGAAGATTGAGAAGATTGCCGCCCTGGTAGTACCAACAAACCTCAAGCAATTGAGGGGATTTCTTGGCCATGTGGGTTACTACAGAAGATTTATTGCACATTTTGCAACCAAGGCAGCCCCTCTACAAAATCTCCTAAGGAAAGATGTAGATTTTCTTTGGACTGATGACTGTGAAGAAGCCTTTAATACCCTAAAAGAGTGCCTTATCCAAGCACCTATCTTGCAGCCTCCATATTGGACGAAGGAG